>NW_026692633.1:0-50154 GCF_021218885.2 Marmota monax
CCTGTTCACCAGAAGCGGTTCCCCAGAGATCTAGTTACACTTGCAGCCCCACCGCATGTCCCATTTAAGCCCCAGTGCTGTCTAAAATTGGTGTCTAAGACCTTGGGAGTCACCGCTGGTGATATGGGGGCTTGGGGGTCAGGGATCCCCTCTACTTCCCTACAGAAAGGACCCCTGAGAGGTCCATGAAGTTTCCTGGCTGCTTGTATCTGGATGGGGAGGGAGTCACACACCTGCTAAAGTGGATTCTCCTGGGAAGGAATTCTGTCACATGAACTCTGACGATGTCACCTCTCTGCTATGGCGGGCCCCAGGCTCCTTGCCAGAGTGTCCAAAGGGAGGGGTGGGAGTGGTCCATCCCCGGTTGGCTTCAGCTCCCAGCTCGCTATTTCATGAAGGCTTGGCTAAAGACTTCTTCCTGCCAAGCTGCGTCTCGGAGGCTAGCGGGACCCAGTCAAGTTTGCTGCTGGCTGACAGGCCGGCAGCCACGCAGTGGCATGCAGACTGTGGCTGGCAGATCTGGACCTCTGCGTCTCCTGGCAGGGATTTGCTCATCTGGGGCAATCTGTCACTTCAAAAAATCCTAGTAGCTCCCGGCCGGTCTCCCTTCAGTTCTCCGTTGGTAGAATCTAAGCATTATCTATGCGTCTTTATGACCCTATCACTGGGGTGGTATTGAAAACACTGCCTCTCCGCCCGCCGCCATGTTGGATCTCTTCTCCTTTCTGTCTGCTGAAGAAGTTTATTTGAGCCCTATCTGTGCTTCTGCTTTAATGTTCCTTTGCTTGATATAAGTCTGTGCTTTTTGACTTCTCCTTTTAGTCAGATATAATCTGCCTAGTTTCTTCATTGATTCAGTGAAAATCCCTAACAAGTGTTCATTTTATATCTGTTTGAAGGTCATGAATTGACCTTTTAAAATATATGTTTTCAAACAATGCACAGGGTTAATGATGATTACAAATAAGGCAAACCTTAGGCTTTAGAGTTTAATTCTCACCTGTAATACCAGCAGTTTGGGAGGCTGAGAATTTGAGTACAAAGCCAGCCTCAGCAACTGTGAGGCCATAAGCAACTCAGAGAGTCCCTGTCTCTAAATAAAATACAAAATAAGACTGGGGTGTGGCTCAATGGTGAGGTGCCCCTTAGTTCAATCTTGGATACCCAAAATAAAAAAAAAAATGACCACACTTGTGTAACCAGCATCCAGGTCAAAGGACAGAACAATATCAGAGACTCCCTGGTTTTTCTCACAATCACTACCCTCCCCCAGCCCACAAAAGAACTTGACACTGAGTTCTCAAAGCTTGGATTAATCTTGCCAATTTTTAAATTTCAAATAAATTGAATCACAGCATTTTTGTGAAAGTTCCTCTCATTGATTATGTTTTCATCCACAAGTTTGCATACAGTGGTAGAATATTCATTACCACATCTGATGTCAATTGAAATTTGGGTAGTTCCATTTAGGACTATTATGATAGAGCATTTATCAACATTTGTATTGGTATATTTTTACAATCATGCAATTTCTACTGTGGAGTGGAATTGCTAAGTCACATTTATTTCTCCATCTATCTAAAACATGAATTCACCTTGAGATTCTTTGATCTAATCGAACACAACAAGGTTCCTTTTACCTTCTACCTTTTTTTATTTGTAGTTCATTTCATCCACAGGGAGAAAACAAGCTCTTACTGAATATAGCATGCTTATTATTTGCTCAATCCTAGAAACCTATAAAATAATTTCAGAATTGGTAACATGTATTCCCTAGCTGTGTCTGCTGAAAGGGCCTGGGATCAATGGCACTCCAGTAGCAATGAGCACAAACAGAACCCCAAGAAAGGGAAGCAGAGGCCAGAGGCAGTGGTGCCCACCTCTAATCCCAGCAGCTCAGGAGGTACAGGCAGGAGAACCACAAGTTTGAGGCCAACTTGGGCAACACAGTGAGACCCTGTCTCAAAATAAAATTTAAAAATCTGAGGCGTAAAGCTCAATGGTAGAGGACATGACTGGCATGTGCAAAGCCATGGGTTCCATTCCAAGCACTAAAAAACTAAACAAATATATAAGGAATTGTTTTGTTTTATTTTTTTTTATTGTTGGTTGTTCAAAACATTACATAGTTCTTGATATATCATCTTTCACACTTTGCTTCAAGTGGGTTATGAACTCCCATTTTTAGCCAATATACAGATTGCAGAATCACATCAATTACACATCCATTGATTTATATATTGCCATACTAGTGACTGTCGTGTTCTGCTACCTTTCCTATCCTCTACTATCCCTCCTCCCCTCCCCTCTTCTCTCTCTACCCCCTCTACTGACCTTAATTTCTCCCCCTTGTATTATTTTTCCCTTTCCCCTCATTTCCTCTTGTGTGTTCTTTTGTATAACCCTGAGGGTCTCCTTCCATTTCCATGCAATTTCCCTTCACTCTCCCTTTCCCTCCCACCTCTCATCCCTGTTTAATGTTAATCTTCTTCTCCTGCTCTTCATCCCTACTCTGTTCTTAGTTACTCTCCTTATATCAAAGAAGACATTTGGCATTTGTTTTTTAGGGATTGGCTAGCTTCACTTAGCATAATCTGCTCTAATGCCATCCATTTCCCTGCACATTCTATGATTTTGTCATTTTTTAATGCAGAGTAATACTCCATTGTGTATAAATGCCACATTTTTTTAATCCAATCATCTATTGAAGGGCATCTGGGTTGGTTCCACAGTCTTGCTATTGTGAATTGTGCTGCTATGAACATCGATGTAGCAGTGTCCCTGTAGCATGCTCTTTTTAGGTCTTTAGGGAATAGACCGAGAAGGGGAATAGCTGGGTCAAATGGTGGCTCCATTCCCAGCTTTCCAAGAAATCTCCATACTGTTTCCAAATTGGCTGCACCAATTTGCAGTCCCACCAGCAATGTACACATCCTCGCCAGCACTTGTTGTTGTTTGACTTCATAATGGCTGCCAATCTTACTGGAGTGAGATGGTATCTTAGGGTTGTTTTGATTTGCATTTCTCTGACTGCTAGAGATGGTGAGCATTTTTTCATGTACTTGTTGATTGATTGTATGTCCTCCTCTGAGAAGTGTCTGTTCAGGTCCTTGGCCCATTTGTTGATTGGGTTGTTTGTTATCTTATTGTTTAATTTTTGGAGTTCTTTGTATATTCTGGATATTAGGGCTCTATCTGAAGTGTGAGGAGTAAAGATTTGTTCCCAGGATGTAGCCTCTCTATTTACCTCTCTTATTGTTTCTCATGCTGAGAAAAAACTTTTTAGTTTGAGTAAGTCCCATTTGTTGATTCTAGTTATTAACTTTTGTGCTATGGGTGTCTATTGAGGAATTTGGAGTCCGACCCCACAGTATGTAGATCGTAGCCAACTTTTTCTTCTATCAGACGGCGTGTCTCTGATTTGATATCAAGCTCCTTGATCCATTTTGAATTAACTTTTGTGCATGGCGAGAGAAAGGGATTCAGTTTCATTTTGTTGCATATGGATTTCCAGTTTTCCCAGCACCATTTGTTGAAGATGCTATCCTTCCTCCATTGCATGCTTTTAGCCCCTTTATCAAATATAAGATAGTTGTAGTTTTGTGGGTTGGTTTTTGTGTCCTCTATTCTGTACCATTGGTCCACCCACCTGTTTTGGTACCAGTACCATGCTGTTTTTGTTACTATTGCTTTGTAGTACAGTTTGAAGTCTGGTATCGCTATGCCTCCAGATTCACACTTCCTGCTTAGCATTGTTTTTGCTATTCGGGGTCTTTTATTTTTCCATATGAATTTCATGATTGCTTTCTCTATTTCTACAAGAAATGCCATTGGGATTTTGATTGGCATTGCATTAAACCTATAGAGAATTTTTGGTAATATCGCCATTTTGATGATATTAGTTCTGCCTATCCATGAAGAGGGTATATTTTTCCATCTTCTAAGATCTTCTTCTATTTCTCTCTTTAGGGTTCTGTAGTTCTCATTGCATAAGTCTTTCACCTCTTTTGTTAGGTTGATTCCCAAGTATTTTACTTTTTTTGAAGATATTGTGAATGGAGTGGTTGTCCTCATTTCCATTTCAGAGGATTTGTCGCTGAAATACAGGGATGCCTTTGATTTATGCATGTTGATTTTATATCCTGCCCCTTTGCTGAATTTGTTTATTAACTCTAGCAGTTTCTTTGTATACCCTTTTGGGTCTGCTATGTATAGAATCATGTCACCTGAAAATAGTGATAATTTAAGTTCTTCTTTTCCTATTTTTATGCCTTTCATTTCTTTCGGCTGTCTAATTGCTCTGGCCAGGGTTTCGAGAACTATGTTGAACAGAAGTGGAGAGAGAGGGCATCCCTGTCTTGTTCCAGATTTTAGAGGGAATGCCTTCAATTTTTCTCCATTCAAAATTATGCTAGCCTGAGGCTTAGCATAGATTACTTTTAAAATATTGAGGTATGTTCCTGTTATCCCTAGTTTTTCAAGAGTTTTGAACATAAAGGGATGCTGTATTTTGTCAAATGCTTTTTCCGCATCTATCGAGATGATCATATGGTTCTTATTTTTAAGTCGATTGATGTGGTGAATAACATTTATTGATTTCCGTGTATTGAACCAGCCTTGCATCACAGGGATGAATCCTACTTGATCATGGTGCACAATATTTTTGATATGTTTTTGTATCCGATTCGCCAGAATTTTATTGAGGATTTTTGCATCTAGGTTCATTAGAGATATTGGTCTGTAGTTTTCTTTCTTTGAAGTGTCTTTGTCTGGTTTAGGTATCAGGGTGATGTTGGCCTCGTAGAATGAATTTGGAAGTTCTGCCTCTTTTTCTATTTCCTGAAGTAGCTTGAAAAGTATTGGGATTAGTTCCTCTTTAAAGGTTTTGTAAAATTCTGCTGTATACCCATCCGGTCCTGGGCTTTTCTTAGTTGGTAGTCTTTTGATGGTTTCTTCTATTTCCTCAATTGACATTGGTCTGTTTAGGTTGTCTATATCCTCCTGACTCAATCTGGGCAGATCATATGACTTTAGAAATTTATCGATGCCTTCACTATCTTCTAATTTATTGGAGTATAAGGATTCAAAATAATTTTTGATTATCTTCTGCATTTCTGAAGTGTCTGTTGTGATAGTGCCTTTTTCATCCTGTATGCTAGTAATTTGAGTTCTCTCTCTTCTTCTCTTCGCTAGCATGGCTAAGGGTCTGTCGATTTTGTTTATTTTTTCAAAGAACCAACTTTTAGTTTTGTCAATTTTTTCAATTGTTTCTTTTGTTTCGATTTCATTAATTTCAGCTCTGGTTTTCATTATTTCTTGCCTTCTACTTCTTTTGCTGTTGTTTTGCTCTTCTTTTTCTAGGATTTTGAGATGAAGTATGAGATCATTTATTTGTTGGTTTTTTCTTTTTTTAAGGAATGAACTCCAAGCAATGAATTTTCCTCTTAGAACTGCTTTCATTGTGTACCATAGATTCCGATATGTTGTGTCTGTGTTTTCATTAATCTCTAAGAATTTTTTAATTTCCTCCTTGATGTCTTCTATAACCCATTGATCATTCAGTAACCTACTGTTCATTCTCCAAGTGATGTATGCTTTTTCCTTCCTTCTTTTATCGTTGATTTTCAGTTTCATTCCATTATGATCAGATAGGATGCATGGTATTATCTCTACTCCTTTATATTGTCTAAGAGTTACCCTGTGACATAATATATGATCTATTTTTGAGAAGGATCCATGTGCTGCTGAGAAAAAAGTGTAACTGCTTGATGTTGGGTGGTATATTCTATATATGTCAATTAAGTCTAGGTTATTAATTGTGTTATTGAGTTCTATAGTTTCCTTATTCAACTTTTGTTTGGAAGATCTGTCCAGTGGCGAGAGAGGTGTGTTGAAGTCTCCCATGATTATTGTATGATGGTCTATTAGACTCTTGAACTTGAGAAGAGTTTGTTTGATGAACAAAGCTGCACCATTGTTTGGGGCATATATATTTATGATTGTTATGTCTTGTTGGTGTATGGTTCCCTTAAGCAGTATGTAGTGTCCCTCTTTATCCCTTTTGATTAACTTTGGCTTGAAATCTATTTTATTTGATATGAGTATGGACACTCCTGCTTGTTTCCGAAGTCCGTATGAGTGATATGATTTTTCCCAACCTTTCACCTTCAGCCTATGTATGTATTTTCCTATCAAATGCATCTCCTGTAGGCAGCATATTGTTGGGTCTTGTTTTGTGATCCATTCTACTAGCCTGTGTCTCTTAATTGGTGAGTTTAAGCCACTAACATTTAGGGTTATTATTGAGATATGGGTTGTTCTTCCAGCCATATTTGTTTATTTATGTTACTAAACATGGTTTGTTTTCCTCTTTGATTATCCCCCCCCTTTAGTGTACTACCTCCCATTGTTGGTTTTCATTGTTATTTTCCATTTCCTCTTCCTGTAATGTTTTGCCAAGGATGTTTTGAAGAGATGGTTTTCTAGCTGCATATTCTTTTAACTTTTGTTTTTCATGGAAGGTTTTATTTTCATCTTCCATCCTGAAGCTTAATTTCGCTGGATACACAATTCTTGGTTGGAACCCATTTTCTTTCAGTGTTTGAAATATGTTATTCCAGGATCTTCTAGCTTTCAGAGTCTGTGTTGAAAGATCAGCTGTTATCCTGATTGGCTTACCCCTAAATGTAATGTGCTTCCTTTCTCTTGTAGCTTTTAAAATTCTCTCCTCATTCTGTATGTTGGGCATCTTCATTATAATATGTCTACGTGTGGATCTCTTATAATTTTGCACATTTGGCATCCTGTAGGCTTCTAGAATTTGGGATTCTGTCTCATTCTTCAAGTCTGGGAAGTTTTCTCATATTATTTCATTGAATAAATTGCTCGTACCTTTGGTATGGAGTTCTATACCTTCCTGTATCCCAATGACTCTTAAGTTTGGTCTCTTAATGTTATCCCATATTTCTTGGATGTTCTGCTCATGGTTTCTTAACAGTCTTGCTGAGCTGTCTATGTTCTTTTCAAGTTGAAGTACTTTGTCTTCATTATCTGATGTTCTATCTTCTAAGTGTTCTACTCTGCTGGTATTATTCTCAATTGAGTTTTTAAGTTGGTTTATTGCTTCCTGTATTTCTAGGATTTCTGTTTGTTTGTTTTTTATAACCTCTATCTCCCTGTATAGTTGATCCTTTGCTTCCTGGATTTGTTTGTGTAATTCCTTGTCGAAGTGATCTTTCATTGTCTGATTTTGCTGTCTAATGTCTTCCTTGAGACTCCAGATCATCTGAAGCATATATATCCTGAATTCTTTATCTGACATTCCATCTGCTGCAGCTGTTACCTCTTCTAAAGTTGAGTTGACCTGCATTGCTTGTGGTCCTTTCTTTCCTTGTCTTTTCATACTGCTTGCGTTTCTTTCTTCTTGGTGAAACTGTTGTGTTTTTGGAATTCCCCCCCCCTATATATTTATATTACTCTTGTATAGTTGAAAAGTCTCCCTTGCAGGTGTGGGCGGGGGCTCTGCTCTGCCCCTCCTCCAATTGGTGTGAGGTGTCTACCACGCCCGCAGACCCCTGGGCCTGATCCGCCGTTTTGTCGCAGGTCTGCCTACCTTGCAGTTGTGGGCGAAGGCTCTGGCCTGCCCCTCCTACCATGCCCGGGGACCGCTAGGCCTGATCTGCAGGTTGGTCGCCGGTCTGCCCACCTTGCGGGCACGGGTGGCAGTTCCACTCCGCCCCCACTCCAATTGGGGTCACTTGATCACCACACAGGCAGGCCGCGGGGCCTGATCTGGGCGTGGGCGAAGGCTCTGCTCTGTCCCTACTCCAGTTGGGGTGAAGTGTATACCATGCTGGCAGGCTGCTGGGCCTGATCCGCTGGTCTGTCGCAGGTCTGCTTATCTTGACAGCGCGGGCAGCGGCTCTGCCCTGCCCCTCCTACCATGCCCGCAGACCGCTGGGCCTGATTTGCAGGTTGGTCACAGGTCTGCCTACCTTGCGGGCGCGGGCGGCGGTCCCGCTCTTCCCCTCTGGCTTGACAACAAAGAGAGAGAGACTCGGGTATCTGTGACTCACCCTCCCTACCAGGAGACCAACTGTTTCCATCGCCGCTGGAACCGATGAAGTTCTCTCCTCGGCCACTCTCCAATGACATCAGATCTCTGCCATGCTGGCATCCCCTATGGCTGAATCCCATTTTCTTCTCTTCCAATAGGCGGAGCTGTGCCCTCTGAGCCGAGCTTCTGCCCTCTATGTGCTGACAGAAATCCCTGTAAGGTGGCTCCTGGGAGTCTCTCAATCCTGTTAGTCCAGAGTCCTTTCACTTATCGGGCCCCTCCCCCTGTTCCTCCTCCCAGCCAGCCAGCCAGGTCCTGTTCACCAAGAATCTGATTACACTTGCAGCCCCACCATGTGTCCTATATCCTGAACAATGAACACCCTCTCTGTCATTCATCTAAGCCCCAGTGCTGTGGTGGGTGATCTGGGAACCAACAGTTTAATTTTTCCGGACCCCTTTGGTGGGCACGCCCTCAGAAACTGGCGGCTAAGATCTTGGGTGTCGCCGCTGGTGTTAAGGGGAGGTGGGGATCTGGAATCCCCTCTGCTTCCCTACAGACATGCCCCTGGAGAGATTCCCGAGGTTCCTGGCTGCTTGTATCTGGTGGGGGTGGGAGTCACACACCTGCTAATGTGGATTCCACTGGGAAGGAATTCTGTTGGTGGAACTCTGGTGATGTCACCTCTCTGCTATGGCGGGCCCCAGGCTCCTTGCCGGAGTGTCCGAAGGGAGGGGTGGGACTGGTCTGTCTCTGGTTGGTTTCAGCTCCCGGTTCGCTATTTCATGAAGGCTTGGTGAGAGACCTCTTCCTAGAGTCCCTGCACCGCTCCTGCTGCGCTGCGCCTTGGAGGCTATCCGCCCTGACGCGGGGGGCCACGTGCAGGCAGCCGACAGTCACCGAGTCGCACGGGCAGCGGCTGGCAGGTCTAGACCTCTGCGCTGCGTGGCAGAGATTCACTTGTCTAGCGCAAACTGTCACCTCCAAAATCCTACCAATTCCCGGCCAGTCTCTCTTTAGTGGAATTTTGCTAGGAGTTTCTCAGCAGGTCGAATCTAAGCATATCCATGCGTCTCTCTGACCGCATTGTTGTGGAGGTACTGAAAGCGCTGCCTCCCCACTCGCTGCCATGTTGGATCCCCCCTATAAGGAATTGTTGAATGTGTTGCTGGTGAGGAGTGTTGGGTTCATTGTCTCTGTTAAGCAAAGAATTGAAGAACAGGACACAGAGAGAGCAACCAAGAAGTAGACTTATTGTAAAAGCAACAGAGTTTCAAAGATATGCTTCTCTGAAAGGAAGGGGCCCCAGAGCTGGGAACTCAATGGGGGAGTTTTGGCTTGTTGCTTTTATGATCTCTGGAATTTCCTCCTTTCCTTATCTCCTCTCCTGTCCATGTACTCCTCACTATTATTGATTGGTGTCCTCTGACCACAAATATGTTTTAGTTTTTTTACTGGATTTCCCACTTAGGAGCATGAATGCAGAAGGGTTTGTCTGACTGGGTCCCCCGCTTGTGTCCCCCATGAACACTTTCATCAAGCAGGAAGTTGTCCTCATCAGAAGACCCTCTCCCTGTTTCTTTTTTCTGGCCCCACTCCTGACCTCCTCACTCACCATCTTGCCCTGACTGCCTAAGCCCTTCTACATCTAGAAAACCACCCATTGGAAACACAGTGTTCATGAATAGTGAGCTGAGAATCAGCAATGAATGAAAGGGTTAGTAGGTAAAAATACAATGATAAGATATTTACATAGTATTAAAGTATCTCTCATGAGATATTTATTACAAAAGGAAATTTTTTAAGTAGAGAGATCATGCAGCTATAACCTTTATCACACCCTCTTCCTTCCCCTCATTAATGGGCGTTGAGCCCAGGGGAGCTGGCCATACCACTGAGCTACATCCCAGCCCTTAATGGGATGGACTGAGAAACACTCTACACCACTTCACAGGAGCTTAACACAAAGTCAGAATGGATGAATTGTGGCATTTGAGCTGTTGTAACTGATACAATAATTATTAACACTAAACCTTGACCCTCACCCTGCATTTTGCTTCTCCCTGTACCAAGCAGACCCTCCTTTCCTCTTATATTTTTTCCCACCTGGCAGGAGTTTGGTAGGTTAAAAACAAAATATAAACAAGCAAAAACCTTCTTAAATCTCAACTTTCCAAGTTCTCTCCCTCCTTTCCCCACCCTGCCCCAGATGCCCTGGTTCACTTCTCTGGCTATAGCTTGCTGTGGTCTTGGGCTAGAAGCATCCTAGGAAAAGCCCACACTGCCTTGTGGGGCAATGCTGAGGGCTGTCCTGGCTGGGTCTCACTGGTGGATCTGGAAATCATTCTTGGTGCCAAAAGCCAAAGACAAGGATGCATTGTGTGGTTCAGGCACTCCCAACCAGGAGGCTTTCCATTTGGGCTGTCTCTCACCCCATTATGTGCTCAGAGAGAGGGCCATCCCCAGCTTCCTCTTTTCCTAGGTCCCTTGCTTTGGGCATGAGCAAGGAGAGCAAGCTCCAGAGCAGGCTGCAAATCTGAGTACACATCTCGGGCACTGGTACAAACTGGGCACCGTGGTGGCAAATCCCCACACCTCTAAATAGTATCTGTGTACCTTGGGCCACCTCCTCGATTATCCCAGACTCACCTTGCATTCAGCGTGGGTATCAATGCAACCTGCAGGGTAAGGGAGCATTAAAGAAAAGAGAGACTGGAGGCTCCTGCATCAAGGGTGCCTCATTAGCTCAGGCCAAGTGTGTTCCTTCCTGGCATCAGGAGGCTCATGGCAGAGACCCCCAAATACCCCAGTAGCTTTATTCTCAACTTGTTGACCCTCCACATTCCCTCGTTATCTATGATTTTCCTGGAACCTGAATTAAGAAGCTCCGTAATGCTGAAGATGTGGATTTTGCAGGCAGACCTACCTGCCTTCCAACATGAAAACTGTGACCCTCTAACCTTAGATTAAATATATTAATAAATTTTACTTGAAAAATGGAATGAGGATACCTACCTGGTGCAAGGGCTAAATGAGATAAGGCATGTACAGTCCAAAACACCACTGATATTAGAGAAGGCATCCAGCAAATACAGAATAATAATAAATGATGGTACTTCCAGGCCACCAGTGTGCTTTGTGGCCTGACACCTGGTTGGTATATTCTCTTAGTTACTTTCACTGATGTCTTTCTTCCAAATTTTGAATTTGATGGCTCGTTTTTATTTTTATTTTTTCATGTATTTTCAAATTCTTGAAAAATATTGTTTTCTCTTTTTTATTTGTTTTAATAAGTTACACATGACAGTACAATGATCTTGATGTATCATACATTTGAATGAGATGGGATATAATTTCTCATTTTTCTGAGTGTACAGGTTGCAAAATCACATTGGTCATGCAGCCATGTATATACAGACAGCAATAATAATGCCTATTTTATTCTGCTGTCCTTCCATTCCCCCTTCTCCTCCCCTCCCCTCCCATCACTTCTCTCTATCCAATGTGACACACTTCTTTTTTTTCCCTCACATCGTCATACATGTATTCTGTATAATGATGACTGTCTCTTTCCATCTTCCATGCAATTCCCATTCTCCCTCCTTTTCCCTCTCACCTCTCTTCCTTATCTAGAGGTAATCTTCTTCTCATGCTCTTCTTCCCTACCCCATTTTGAGTCACCTCCTTATATCAGAGAATACATTTGGCATTTGATTTTGGGGGATTGGCTAACTTCAAGTAGCATAATCTGCTCTAATACCATCCATTTCCTTGCAAATGCCATTATCCTGTTATTTTTTAGTGCTGAGTAATATTCCATTGTGTACTACAGAGCAATAGTTAAAAAAAAGCATGGTACTGGCACCAGATGGCTCATTTTTAGAGAGAGAATGTTGAACTTTAGTAAACTGGGCCTTTAGTGTCTTCTTGCCCAGAAATTTTCCATATACATTGGGTTTGTTTCTTTAAGTGTGAGGAAAGAAACACACATTTGTCATAAATTCAGGCAGTTTATGGAATCATTCAACTTCTGGTCCTAACATATTTTCTAGGTAAACAAATTTTCTACTAATAGCAATATTTTGTCTCCTTCACAATACTGCCTCTTTTGATTTGTGCTTTATTGCATTGAACTGCCCTTGGGTACTTAAATTGCTTCAATGACAGCATCTCTACCTCTTCCTGGTGTAAGAAAGAACAAAGGCCATGAAAGGAGGTATATGTCTGTAATCCCAAGGCTGGGGAGGCTGAGGCAAGAGGATTGAGAGTTCAAATCCAGTCTCAGCAATTTGAGAGGCCCTAAACAATTTAGCAAGATCCTGTCTCTAAATATAATTTAAAGGCTAGGCATGTTGTTCATGCAGCTATTGGTTAAGTGCACCTGGGTTCAAATCTACAAACAAACAAACAAACAAAGGAACATGGCTCTCATTTATCCTCTACGCATGTGTGAACTGTTTGATTAATAAAGAAGTAATTATCATGGATATTTCCCTTAATTTATACCTTAGAGTTTATGAGAGTTTATCATTATTGATAAGTCATCAATGGCTGTTTAAATTCAATAGCTAAGTATTTATTGAAATGATACCATTATTTTGATTTTTGTTTCTTTAACCATGGGACAGGCATGGCTGCCCCATTTTTTTTTTTTCACAATAGCATTTGTGGACAAATAGCCAGCCAACAATTTAGTTTATTTTCAATTATCAGGTAAATGAATTGGCTGACTTGGGAGGCTGAGACAGGAGGATCCCAAGTTCAAGATCAGCCTGGAAACTTAGCAAGGCTCAAAGCAACTTAGTCAGACACTCAAAATAAAAAAAAATAAGAAAGTCCAGGGATGTGGGGATGTGGATCATTGGTAAATTACACCTGTGCTAAATCCCTAATAAAAAAAGAAAGAAGGAAAGAAAATTTGCAGCTAAAGGATAGACTATACAATAGAGCAAAAGGATATTTAGATGTCCATCTGTAGAAAAAAAAATTAAGTTAGAAATGTTTTTCTTTAGAAGCACAATTCACAATAGCTAGACTGTAGAACCAACACAGATGCCCTTCAATAGATGAATGGATAAAAAAAAAAATGTGACATTTATACACAATGGAATATTACTCAGCACTAAAAACAATCATGGCATTTGCAGGGAAATGGATGGTGTTAGAGCAGATTTTGCTAAGTGAAGTCAGCCAATCCCTGAAAAACAAATGCTGAATGTCTTCTTTGATGTAGGGGGTGTGACTCAAAATAGGGATGAGAGATGCATGGGAATTGAAGAGAGAATGGGAATTGCACGGAATATGGAAGGAGACCCTCATTGTTATGCAAAATTATATATAAGATGGTATGAGGGGGAATGAAAAAGAGAGAGAAAGAGAGAAATGTGTCACAGTAGATTGGGTAGAGAGAGATGATGGGAGGGGAAGGGATGTGAGGGTGGGATAGGAAGGGGATAGGAAAGGCAGCAGAATACAACAGACACTAGTATGGCTGTATATATAAACGTGGCTATATAACCAATGTGATCCTGCAATCTCTACACATGGAAAAATGAGAATTCATACCCCATTTGAATCAAATATATGGTATGTCAAGATCATTGTAATGTTTTGAGCAACTAATAAAAAATTAAAAAAAATATTTCTTCAAAACCACAGAAAAATAGTAAATTGAATAGAGATTATATCTTTAATAACCTTAAAAAGTACTTGGAAACAATAATGAAAACTTTTATAATTTTGAAGTGTGGAATCATAAGCAAATTGTAAACTCTAGAAGTCATAAAGGAAAATCTTGAGAAATTTGGCTACCTAATATCTGAACTTTCTGAGCAGACACCAAAAAAGATAGTGAAAGGGAGGTCTGGGGAAAACATTGCCAGCATCAATAAAAGGCATTTACATCAATAAACAGAATATACAAAGAAAAGGGGGAAAATAGAAGGGAAAAGTATTTGAGTAGGCAAATGCAACCCAACCTCACTTCTAAATAGCAACAACTAAATAACACATACAAGAGGATAACATTTTGTAGCATAGGATGGTTTTATTAAAAAAATAGGTGTTGGGGAACAGCCCTGGACACCTGGGTCTGTGACCTGACGTCCTGCCACTCCAGAAATATTTTATATAAAGGACACCTCCTCCAGCACTATTCCAATGCAAACAGTATTGGGAGCGCACTGGCTCATCTGTGGTTTAGTGAGAGTTGGGGGCCTTATGGTCAAAAAATAAAGGTGCTCTCATTCTGTGAATGCCCTTTGAGGAATCTAGCCTTTCCAGAATACACAAAAATGGGGACTAGGAATGTGATTCAGTGGTTGAGCACTTGCCTATCACATGCAGACCCTGGGATCAATCCCCAGCACAGGGGGAAAAAAAAAGAAAAAGAAAGAAAGAAAGAAAGAGAGAGAGAGAGAGAGAGAGAGAGAGAGAGAGAGAGAGAGAGAGAGAATGAAGGAAGGAAGAGAGGGAGAAAGAGAGCGATAAAAAATGAAAAGAAACATGGTATTTACAGCCAACCTCCCCCTCTAATGCATGCACATCCTCAAGTGCCCTGAACTCCAGTAGGAGGGAGCAAGAAGGTCTCAAAAGGAATCCTCCACCAAAGCCCACTACCCCCAAATCCACAAGTGGTAAAATGCCCAAGTCATTGGCAACAAAAATTGCTTGTAAGGAGCAAAGAAAACTCAAAGTTACAGGCCCAGTGTTGTGGTGTTCTGACATATAGTTTGCCAATAAATTTCAAATATATTAATTCACATTCCAGCATCTGGTTTGAGAAACTGCTTCAATTTAAAAACAGATTTGTGCTTCCAGAGGGCAGCTACCCCTCTTGGCAAATGAAATCTCTCTAGTTGTCTTTTTAGAAGACACAAAAAGAACTGTACGATCAATGGCAAACATGAAGTACTTAGGCCAAATGACCTCCAAATACCACTCTGACACATTGAGAACTTATGTAAGAACCTACTCAAGGGCTGTGTGTGTGTGTAGCTGGGTGAAAGCCTCCCATGCATGAGACCCTGGGTTTCATCCACAGCATCTCAAAAACAACAAACCAAACCACTCTTGGTAGGTCTGATGTTAAACATCACCTCTGTTGCCAAGGTGTCAAAAGGTGCCTCAGTGGACGATTGTAAGTAGAAAACTATGGGAGAGGAATCAGGTATTGGCAGATTTTCCATTTATATTTGTGTGCAAATTTTTATATAAATATTAAGTATGCAAAGCATTAATGCAGATCAAAATGTTTCAGTGAACAGCTTCTGGCGATTCAAATGTATAATGATTATAAAGGTCTGCTTTTTTTTTCTTTTTTTGACCATGGCAGCATTTTGATTTTTTAAAAAATAAGTTAACTTCTTATTGACAGCCACTAAACGTCATTTGTAGAATTGTGATTATACACTAGATTTCACTCACTATGCCTTTCTGAATTGCCTTGCATGCTAGTGCATGTTTTTAATACTGTCCATCTTCTGGGCTGTTTTTTATAAATTTTCTATTAAAATACAGGAGGCCAGGCACTGTGACACACGCTGGTAATCTCAAGTATTCCAGAGGTTGGGGCAAGGGATTGCAAGTTCAGGGAGAGACAAATCCGCGAATTAGTGAGAAACTGTCTCAAAATAAAAACTTAAAAAGGGCTGGGAATATAACTCAATGGTGGAATGTCTCTTGGTTTAATCCCCAGTAACTAAATAAATAAATACATGAAACTGTTAAAAAGATATATACACAAGTATGTTCATGAAGCATGTTTTATATTGGGGAAAAAAGAAAGAGGCCATTTGTCCATAAATAGGGCATTGTCTAGATAAATAATGGTATACCCATCCACAGTATCCATTGCAGCTCCTACATGGAATAAAGTAGATTTATGTGTATTCACTTTCATAAACTTTTTTCAAATTTTTAGTGATCTCCCAAGATTCGATGCTAGGACTGAGGTAGACATGAATTTAAAAGCAAAATATTTATTATTTTATACCATGTTTATATATTTTTTTCTGTACAAATTAGGAAGACAGGGAATTTGTAGAGAGAAACAGGAAGTGTCCACCATGCTATGGGAGCTGAACTGGAATTATTGGGCAGGGTAAATTAATGACAGGGAGGAGTCTGATGTTTTGCATTTTATACTTTATTAATTTGTGCTCTAACATAACAAAAAATCAAAGTGTGTGTGCGCGCGCGTGTGTGTGTGTGTTTAATCTTAAATTCACAATATTAGGCAACCAATCCCTAACTTTGAGCTATAAGAATTTTTGTGGATTTAAGTATTTGATAATTTTCCACTGAGCTAAACTACTGTGGAATGTCCAACCAAGTATGAGAAATTCATGGCATTCTTTAAATAAATCCTTCTTCTAGACCACCTCATCTGGGCATTATAATCCCCAAGTAAGCTTTTTAAAAATTAGATCCTAGGGGATGGAGCTGTTGCTCAAAGGTGGAGTGCTTGCCTAGCATGTGCGGGATGCTCAGTTCAATCCTCAGCACCACATAAAAATAAAGAAAGAAATTAGGGAGTTGTGTCCAATTATATATATATATATATATATATATATATATATATATATATATATATATATATATATATATATATATATAGTTTGGAATTAAATTAAATCCTAGTCTATTCTCGGTGACAGATCTGATGACTCAGAATCAGAACGTCTGTGCCTGAGGCTGTTGTCTTACTGTTCAGGAGGAGATGGGATGTGAGGATTATTGAGTAGTTAATTATGTGGGACAAATGCACTGAGCCAGGAACAGAAAAGGCAGAGAGGCATACCTGGCCTGCAGGGGCTCCTCCAAATAAACCTGATGGGGACTCTTGATGGATAAAGTCATTATCCCAGGCTTGGCAATGAAGGTGAAGCAAGCAGGATACTCCGAGTACTCAGAGTTCTCAGATTTGTTAGGGCTGTACCTTTATTTGTATTTTCACTAAAACTATTGTTTTTTTGCAATTCTCTCAGTTTCTGTGTTCTAAACTGTAGGAAGGTGAGGGATGATTAGAAGATCACAAAAAACTCACCCAGCTTTTGGAATGAAGAAACCCACCCAGTTTTCTTAGCATAAAGACAACAGGATATAGTGTGTTATTATCTAAGAACCAGGCTGTGCAGAGGAACACAAGTTAGATTCTAGTCCTGACCCCTCTTTGTGCCAGTTTTGTGACTTACCTGCAAGTTATCTGCAAGGTTCTTGACCTCTTTGAACCTCGATTTCTTGATCTGGATAATGGACAATGACTTGCTTTAAATGACATTGAAGGAAAGATCAGAGGTGGCAAAGAATAGAAGTCAATCAATCAAAGCTCAACAGATGTTTGTTAGTACCACAACAATTACTAGAGCATGAACTCCTTAAAGGTTAGACACATGTGTGTATATGTGATTTCTCTTTCCTCTTTCCCTACAGTCTACCTAACACTAGTAGAGGGCCACAATCAGGGACTGAACCCAGGTTCTTGCACATGCTGGGCCAGCACACAACCACTGAGCTGTGCCTTCAGTCCAAATTAAATATATATATATATATATATATATATATATATATATATATATATATATATATATATATCAAACAACAGGATGGCAGTCTTAAAACACTGGTGCCAAGGGTTCACCAAGTGTTTGTATGGGGGCTTTGTTTGTTTGGTGGTACTGAGAATTGAAGCCAGGGCCTCAGACTTGCTAGGCAAGCACTCTTCCACTGATCACACTTAAAATAGAAAAAGCTAAAAGGCTGGGCATGTAGCTCAGTGGTAGAGCAGCTGTGGGTTCAATCCCAGCACAACAACAACAACAACAAAAAATAGAAAGAAAGAAAAATGACAGTCTAAAATGGGGGATAGAACTGTAAGGGAATAGAGATTTTATGAGACTAGAGTTATTAATAAGATGAAAATAAAATATTGTAATATTTTTTTATTTTCCATTAAAAAAATATACACAGAATTGAGCTGAAAGCAAACGGAAGAGAGTCAAAACATGCCAGTATCAAAAGGAAAAAAAAAAAACCAAGTTAAAGCTGTAAGAACAAAGTAAGGACACACAAACACACACATACACACACACAAACACACACACAGGTGTGAGGCATACCAAAGAAGAAAAATGGCAGTAGTAGCCCCCGAATTTTTTTTTATCACACATCTCTCTCGCTCCAGTGGCTTGGGTTTTCAGTATTTTTCAGAAAGTTAACAGATATACCCAGTAGCTGTTCCACTGGCTTTACCATAGAGCTTCATTCCAACCCTTTCTTTCTTTCTTTCTTTCTTTCTTTCTTTCTTTCTTTCTTTCTTTCTTTCTGAGACAAAGTCCAACAAAGTTGGCCTCAAACTTGAGATCCTCCTGCTTCTCAAATCACACAATGCATTGCTGGGGCTCTCCACATTCTCTGGAATCTACAAACCCTGTATCATCCCACCTCTTCAGGCAAGGTAGAATGCATTAACCTCACCCTAAAGGAGACACACACCAAGCTCTCCCTCGAAATACATCTTGATTGGTTAATTCTAGTACCATAAAAAGAAATTGTAAAAAGAATGAAATTAGTCCTAAGGAAAGAGTCATTTTGTTATAGAATATGAAAAAGCATAATGAAGAATTTAAAATAAGTTGTAGGGCCAGAAATATGGCTCAGTAGGAGAGCACTTACCCAGCAAGAGCAAGGCCAAGGGTTCAATCACCAGCCCAGGAAAATTTTAATTTAATAAAATAAATTTAATTTGATTTGTTTATACTACTTGAGTCTGAAATGGGTTAAATATGATGAGAAATGTTAAAAATATTATGAAAAGTTGTTTTTATCACACTATGAATTTTATCATACAAAATTAACACAGTGTATAATAATATTTTTAACAGATAACATGCAATGCTTACAAAATGCATCATATGCAAAACCACTCCAGGTGGTACATGCCTATAATCCTTGCTACTGGAGAGCCTGAGGCAAGAAGTTCACAAATTGGAGGCCACCCTCAGCAATTTAGTGAGGCATGTCTCAAAATAAAAAAAAAAAATAAGAAAGGATGGGATTTAGCTCAGTGGTAAAGTGCCCCTGGATGAGGATGTAGATTCATTTGTTAAGTGTCCCTGTGTTCAATCTCCAGTACCACCAAACAAATAAGGTTGTGGAATAAAACTAATGATAGCTGAGCTCATCAAGAAAAGCCCATTGAAAATCACAAAAACTTTATGACTCTACCTTATAAACACAGGTGCCAGAAACATTAGACCTCTTTGATAAGATTACTGATGAATTGCTTGTGAATAAATGCATTTTTTTTTCAATATTTCTTTCCACATTGAAGTCAAAAGAAGCATTGTCTATAGCATATCTTTCCACCTTATCTGGTTTTGATTTCTTGGAAGCTATTTTGCAGTTCTGTAAAATATAGATATCTAATAGCAAGGCAAAATAACCCTCATCTCTACACAGGTTTATTCTGCTGTAGCAGACAGGTTCAGCTAAGTTTCCTTTCTGACCATTGAAGAAGATTATTTGAGCTCTATCTGGGATTCTGCTTTAACTTTCCTTTGCTTTATATAGGTCTGTGCTTTTTGACTTCTCCTTTGAGTCAATTATAATCTGCCTAGTTTTCTCATTGATTCAGTGAAAATCCCTAGAAAGTGTTCATTTTATATCTGTTTGAAGAACATTATTTGATCTTTATAAAATATGTTTTCAAACCATGCATAGGGTAAATGTTAATTACAAACAAGGCAAGCCTTAGGCTTTAGAGTTTAATTCTCGCCCTTAACCTTGGTGGGAAATCCCTAGAGGACTTAACTAGGTGGAGAATTCTAAAAGGAAATATGGCTAGTTGGATTAACCCCCAACAGCTCTGCAGTCCTACTCTCTCTCTCTCTGCAGGGGGTAACCCTTGGGCGGGTCACTTCACTCCCTTCCACTGTGCTCGTAGGTAGGTGGGGTGACAATAATCCCTTCTCCTCCTGGATTAGAGATATTTTCAGTCATGAAAACGTTATCATCATGCTTATGCAATATGGTCTGGAAGAAGAAGTGGGTGGGCTTGTTCAGAATTGTTCTATTTTTTTTTTTAATGAGGCTTTTTAACACCTGAGTTGAAATGAGGGTTGCATGAGATTTAGACCAAGAGATGAAGATTTTGCAAAAACTTTATATTGAAGTAACAAAGATATTTTCTGAATTGAACACACTTGCCAGAGGTGATGGCACATGCCTGTAATCCAACAGTTTGGAAGGCTGAGACAGGAGAAATTGAGTTCAAAGCCAGCCTCACCAACTTTGAGGAAATTGTTAGACCAGGATGCAAGAAAAGACCCCTAACTCCAGTTAAAATCAAACTAAAGCAAGCTTATTATTTTGACCAGCTGGGCTGCCTCTCCCAGAAAAAAACACAGGAACAAGACAGCAGCCACAGGTTTCTTGCAGCCCAGCTTTATAGCCCAGAAAGTTATACAAAGTGGGGGTTGCAGATGACAAAACTCTGAGGAGCATAACACAAATGTTAGTTTACATTTTTGCTGGCCCCGACATGAGAATTTATGAAAGTCATTAGAGCCTCAGAGAGGGTCGTTATCTGTCCAGGAAAGGACAGGATTTGTGAGGCATCATTAAAGTTTCAGAGAGGGCTGCTATCTGCTCAGAGAGAGCCAGGCATGGTTGAGTTCAAGGCAGGGCAGGCATTCCAAGCAGGTTCAGAATTTGCAGTAATTTATAGTAAAGTGGAAATTAGCTTTTTTTGGCTTTGTGGCAAGATGGCTCCCAATTTTAGGAGAAAATCAGACTGGGTCTCTCATTCCCCTCTTTTCTTTTTCTTTTTTTTTTTCTCTATTATATGCTTTTATTTTCTGAAATGATAGAAAAGAATAAGATCACTTAATATATGTTTATTATTGCCCTTAAGGTAAAATTTAAGGGTAATTTATGTTTCAAGGATTGAGTCTCTGCTTTTCTTTCTGATTTGATTTCTGCCTTCTTATTGCTGTGTGTACTAAAAGCAAACAGGATTCTTTCAATTCCTCAAGCAATCCGTGACTTCAGCCTTTTTCCATGTCCTCTGTCTAGAAAGTTTTTGCCATTCCCCATTATCCACAGCAAAGTCTCAGGGATGTAGGGATGTGGCTCATTGGTAAATTAGCCTTGTCTTAAATCCCTAATACAAAAAGAAAGAAGGAAAGAAAATTAGCAGCTAAAGGATAGATTATACAATAGAGCAGAAGGATATTTAGATGTCCATTTGCTAAAAAAATTAAGCTAGAAATAATTTTCTTTCTTTAAAACCACAGAAAAACTGTAAACAGAATAGAGATTAAATGTTTAATAACAATTAAAAGTACTTGGAGAAAATAATGGAAAAAATATAATTTTGAAGTGTGGTATCATAAGCAAATTTTAAAATCTAGAAGTCATAAAGGAAAATATTGAGAAATTTGGCTACCTAATATCTGAACTTCCCGAGCAAAGACACCAAAAAAGATAGTCAAAGGGAGGTCTAGGGAAAACAATGCCAGCACCAATAAAAGGCATTTACATTAATAATCAGAATATACAAAGAAAAGGGGGAAAATAGGAAAGTATTTGAGTAGGCAAATGCAACACAATCTCACTTCTAAATAACAGCAAATAAATAAAACCAATAAGCATATACCATTTTGTAGCATAGGATGGTTTTATTTAAAAAAAAATAGGTGTTGGGGAACAGCCCTGGACACTTGGGTCTGTGACCTCAGGTCCTGCCACTCCAGAAGTATTTTATATAAATGACACCTCCTCCATCACTATTCTGAAGCAGACAGTGATGTCATAGTTGGGAGCACACTGGCTCATCTGTGGTTTAGTGAGAGTTGGGGGCAGTGTTTGCCTTATGGACAAAAACATAAAAGTTCTCTCATTCTGTGATTGCCCTGCCAGGAATCTAGACTTTCCAGAACATATGAATATGGAGACTGAGAATGTGGTTCAGTGGTTGAACACTTGCCTAGCACATGCAGCCCCTGGAAAAAGAAAGGAAGGAAGAGAGGGAGAAAGAGGGAGAAAAAAAGAAAAGAAACATGGTATTTACAGCCACCCTCCCCCTCTAAAGCCTGCACTTCCTCAAGTGCACTGACCTCCAGTAGGAGGGAGAAAGAAGGTCTCAAAAGGAGTCCTCCACCAAAGACCACTACCCCCAAATCCACAAGTGATAAACGCCCTAGTCATTGGCTACTAAAATCGCTTGTAAGGAGCACCCTCTAGTGTAGACACTATGAAAACTCAGAGTTACAGGCCCAGTGTTGTGGTGCTCTAAATTTCAGATTCATTAACTCCTCTTCCAGCATCTGGTGTGAGAAAGTGCTCCGATGTAAAAACAGATTTGTGCTTCCAGAGGTCAGGTATCCTGCTTTGTGGGAAGCCATTGAAGACTCTCTGGGTGTCTTTTTAGAAGACACATGTACGATCTGTGCGATCCATGGCAAACATACAGTAGTTATGCCAAATAACCTCCAAATAGCACTCTGATACATGGAGAACGTTCATAAGAACCTACTCTGTGGCTGGGTGTGAGTGTGTAGCTGTGTGAAAGCCACCCATGCACGAGGCCCTGGGTTTGATCCACAGCATCTAAAAAACAACAAACCAAACCACTCTTGGTAGGTCTGATGTTACACATCCCCTCTGTCCCCATGGTGTCAAAAAGTGCCTCAGGGGATGATTATAAGCAGAAAAGTAGGGGAGAGGAATCAGGTATTAGCAGCTTTTCCATTTTTATTTGCGTGTGAATTTTTTACATAAATGTTAAGTAAGATCAAAATGTTTCAGTGAACAACCTTTGGCGATTCAACTATATAATGATTATAAAGGTCTGCTTTTTTTTTTTTTTTTTTTTTGCTTTTTTTGGACCATGGCAGCTTTTAGATTTTTTTAAAAAAAACTAAGTTAACTTCTTCCTGACAGCCACTAAATGTTGTTTATTGAATTTTGATGGTACAGTGGATTTCACTCACTATGCCTTTCGGAGTTGACCTACATGCTAGTGCAGATTTTTAATACTGTCCATCTTCTGTGCTGTTTTTATAAATTTGCTACTAAAATACAGGAGGCCAGGCACTGTGACACATGCTGGTAATCTCACTTATTCCAGAGATTGGGGCAAGGGATTGCAAGATCAGGGGCAGACAACTCTGCAACTTAGTGAGACCCTGTCTCAAAATAAAAACTTAAAAAGGACTGTGGATATAGCTCAGTGATGGAAGGTCTCTGGGTTTAATCCCCAGTACGTAAATAAATAAATACATGAAACTGTTAAAATGATATATACACAAGTACGTTCTTGAAGCATGTTTTATATTGGGGAAAAAAGAAACAGTCCCTTTGTCCATAAATAGGGCACTGTGTGGATAAAAAATGGTATACCCATCCACAGGATACTTTGCAGCTCATACATGGAATAAAGTAGATTTATGTGTACTCATTTTCCTAAACTTTTTCCAAAGTTTTAGTGATCTCCAAAGGTTCGATGCTAGGACTCATACAGACATGAATTTAAAACCAAAATACATGTTATTTGATACCATGTTTATATTTTTTCTCCATACATACTAAAAATACAGGGAATATGTAGAGAGGAAATAGGAGGTGTCCACCATGCTGTGGGAACTGAACTGGAATTATTGAGCAGAGGAAATTAGTGACAGGGAGGGTTTGATGTTTTGCATTTTATACTTTATTACTTTGTGCTCTAACATACAAGAAATCAAAGTGTGTGTGTGTGTGTTTCTAATCCTAAATTCATAATAATAGGCAACCGATCCCTAACTTTGAGCTATAAGAATTCCTGTGGATTTAAGTATTCTTTGATAATTTCCCACTGAGCTAAACTACTGTGGAATGTCCAACCAAGTATGAGAAATTCATGGTCACTGACTAGGTATTGAAACTCCAAAACCAAGAAATAATTCTTGTAAAGTGGACAACACCTATAATTCCAACAACTCTGGAGGATTAGGAAGGAGGGTCACAGATTCAAAACCACATAAGCAACTCTTTGTCTCCAAAAATAAAGAGGGTTGGAAAACTAGCTATGTGGAGAAGACCCGCTGATTCAAAACTTAGGCCATCAAAAAAAAAAAAAAAAAAAAAAAAACTTAAATAAGCCTCATCACAGCTATTAGATGGAGCAGGGATAAAATTAACACAGCTAACTTGATAACTTTATGTGGCTAACTTGATAACTTTATGTGAGCCTTCTTATCTGGGAATTCAGTGTTCTGTAAGAAAAGATAGCATTTTCCTGTGGAAACATCTGTAAACAGAATTACTAGGCATCTGCCACTTCAATCAACATTTAAGTGACTGTCCAAATAAGACATTCCCCCTGTTAGAGTTGCCATTTATCCACCTATTCTCAGTCTCATTATATGAAGGAAAATATTTACAAAATAAAGTTTTGTATGTTACACGCTTTTGAAATGCATGCAAAACACGTTTTATTTTGTCATTTAATATCATTTCAGAATTTCACACTTAAATAAATGCGAGATACACGACAAACATAGCATCTGAAACTCTTCACAATGGTTCCAAGAGAGTAGGCAAAGGAAAACCATAAATGCAAGATTTCTTCACTACTCCTGGTGTTGCTTAAATGACAAGAACGTGTATAGACTCTTTAGTAATCAAACATAATGATAGCAAAATGAAAAGGACTGACAAAAAATACTCTATCCTTGGCCTGCTTCTACACAAAACACCCCAGGAGTCAACAGTATATTAAGGAAGAGCATCTCCAGCTGCATGTGTGAATGGTGCCCTCCAGTGGTCTGAGCGATGTAGCCAGCAGAGTGGGGTTCACAGGAGCTGATGGAGAGACAGGAAAATCTCTGGTGGAAGACTTCAAGGTGTTTTATGTCCTAGAGACCCAAATTGCAAAATTGGTTCCAAGTGAAAAGTTCAGTGATACCGCTGTCTTCGAAGTTTCTCTCAAAAACTCAGATCAACAATATCCAAAGTCTCCCCTGGGCACCCTCAGATATCATTGACCTGCATGCCCAGGTGACTGTCAGAATACTCTGGATTCACAAACAGGGGCTCTCATCTCAGTGCAGGAGCCTCCAGGCGTTCTTTAATTTGCAGTAGCTGAACCTGTGGCTTCAGTACAAGTTCTGCTTTCATTGGGGACCTGGGCTGTTCTCTAGCAACTTGCTGTCCATATAACACAAAAGGTAGCCCATGTAGGAGGATGGAGGTATCCAACTCAATTATGGTCCGAGAAAGATTCTGCCAAGAATGTGTATTGGAAATCGAATGACACAGCAACAGGCACATGCCTGCCACAGGACACCCGGGCACATTCACTGTGAGCACAGTGGGAGAGTTGAGGGCTGGGGAAATTTTTAAAGGCAAAGGTAAAAAGAACTACAACACATATTTCCAAATAATAAGTCTTGGCAACTGTAGTAAAGAACAAGAGAGATGTAAGTTCAAAGTTAAACAGACAGTTTCTGGACACACATTGATGCAGAAATCTGTTCTAAAAGGCTAAATTCCAGCAGACTGTAGTAAATTCTTGTCAATCAATTCTGCCTGAGATGTCTTCCTTCATAATGTCCTGGCTTGGTTTTTGTTGGTTTGTTGGTGACGGTGGACACACATGAAAATCCATTGTGATACCAATGACTCTGTCAAATTTCAGAGAGTCCAGGCTGTCCTGGCAGACTATAATATCCTGAAGATGCTGCTCTGGTTCAGGGAGGAGAGCAGCAGCCTGCAGACCTTGCCATACAAAGGCACTGTAGAGGACCTTATCTCCAACTTGGAGATAATTTGTGAGACAGGCTGTGCAAGATGTATCTACCTAAGCATGCATTGTTTTGAATCTGGCAAGTGCTGTCTTTGTTCCTGTTGCTATGGCAGTGGCTGCATGAGTCCGACTTTCTCCAGAGCACTAGGAGAGGCACAGTCAGGGATCTATGACTGGTGGGTACTGCTACCCCTCCAGAAGACACTGAGAGTTCAGGAAGCTGTGAGGAAGGGCTGTTAGCTGGGATTAAGGGGGATGTATGAAGGATTGGGCGAGTTGTATTTTTTATTATTTTTTTGTTTTTATTATTATTTTTTTTTATTTTCTAGGGCATTTGTAATTTTTTTTGAGTTTTTGTTGTTGTTTTCAAGAAAATTTCCTACACTGAGCATCTTTATGTGCACATTCAAGAGACTCTTTGCTCTGACACTGAAAGCATGACTACAGGATGACTTCTGAATATAGGTCCCTAAATTCAATGAAAAGGACTTCATTTAAAATTTCAGCCAAGTCATCAAATGTTTCATAACTCTGCTCAGTTGGGGACATTAGAATTGGGTCCTGAACTGGCAGTTTCTCTTGGTAACTCTGTGGCTGTTGCAGCTGTGGATTATAATAACCCCAGTCACTCTGCTGCTGTGGTCCCCAAGATCAAAGAGGTCCATGTCCTGCTGATGCAGCATCTTTCCCTGCACAGTACTGACACAGGACAAAGGCAAGCCATCAAATAGTTCATACCCTTCACAACAGACCTGCTGATTTGGGGACCTGGGCTGCTCTCTAGCAACTCTCTGTCCATCTAATGCAAAAGGCTCTGGAAGAACACTCAACTCCATTTGTGGAGTAGACGTGCACTCAATCTGAGACCTTGAGTCCTCTCCATTCTTTTGAGAATCCGCATCCTGCTCTGGTGGAAGAGAGGGCAACTGCTGCCCCAAGATATCATGCTTCTCAGTCATTAGAAGTGGGTCCTGAACAGACAGCTTTTCTTGATAATTCTGTGGCTGTTGCAGCTGTAGATTATAATATCCCCAGTGACTCTGCTGCTGTGGTCCCCACAGATCAAAGAGGTCCATGTCCTGCTGCTGCTGCATCTTTCCATGTGCACTATTGACACTGGGCAAAGGCAAGCCATCAAATAGTTCATAGCCCTAACCCCAGACCTGCTGCTTTGGGGAACTGGGCTGCTCTCTAGCAACTTGCTGTCCATCTAACACAAAAGAGTCACAGGAGCCATTCCCTTCACGGAGGAGTCCCCGTGTCTCCACAGGAAAGGAGCCAGCATTTCCCTGTGGAGCCTCCTGGAGGCAAGAAGGCTATGCAGTGGCACTGTTGTCATAATGCATCTGGGCCTCCTGGTGACCTAAAAAAGGGAACTCATGTCTCCTCCTGGTGACAACCACTCTCTGTTTCTCTTTGAGTCATAGTCTGCATCTTTTATTTTGAAACCAAATTTGAAAAGAAAGAAATTATTTTCAATAAAATATTTTATACTATATCTTAGCTTCAGCATTATTACTGACTTCCTCTTTGGCCTGGGATAGACACACTAAAGGCAATCCATCCTGGGCTGGACCATGGAGTTTATTGTGTAGGTTATGAACAGGGCACAATTCCAAACTCCCAACTCTTCCCAGTATCTACCCAAACCCTTCTGTCCATGTGAACACAGGCTTTACAAAGTCTCCCCACAACCTCTCTGCAACCTAGGAGAGTCCCAGGTGCCCTGCACACTTTCCGACAGCCTCTTGATTTTTCACAAGCTGCCCCATCAACACCCATTCATGACTCCATATCCTGTAAGGTTATTCATGAATTTGTTGCATTTAAAAGCCATAAACAGAACAAACAAAAGTTTGTCAAAACTGGACAGTGTATTATAGATGTGATCCTAACAATCGAATAGAACAACTCTAGTCTACATTTTTTTCTCCTGCATCAAATCACAATAATTGCAATGCCAGCCAGAGTCCACAAAGCTTTGAGGTATGTATGTGTTTAAAAATGACAAAATGCTTTCTAGATTAGGTAACTTAATTAGCTAGGGTTGTAGAGGCTTACAGTCAAGAGTGTCTGGAAGCATTTTGATATTTGATCACTCCTGAAACCCATCTCCCAATCAGGATGAATTTAGGTTAACATCTAGGAAAATCTTTGATCCCCACGTAGGAGATTTAAAATTATAACTCTACATAACAAAACTGGTTCTTCTGAATACATTTTCTCATTTTCCCTTCCTACACAATTAAACACAAAGAAAATAGGATGTGAGCATCCATCATTTGTCAACCGTTAGCAGGTGGGTTCAAAATGATGAGACCAAAAGGCAGGTGCTCCCTTTCTCATTTCCAGACTCCCTAGAATCCTCTCCCTGACCATGCTTTCTTAAGCATCACATGGGCTTATTCTAAACTGTTGCACTACTTTTCAAACAAGTTCCTCTCCCTGGCATTGTCTGGTTATGATTTTCTATTTCTTAGTATAGCATCATTGATTTTCAGGATGTTTGAAATGTTTCCAGTTCATGGAACTTTTGAAATACAATAAATTCATAGCTGACAGAGAATTTGCTATTCCTTTATTTTGCAACACTGTTATTACATTCCCTTTCTTATTTTCTATAAGAAAATGTTCTCCTAGTCTCAGGCTACAAATATTTTCAATAAGCATTGGATATTGATAGAACAGAGATATATGTGAACCCAATTCACTATACATTAGGGCAATCCCAACACAGTAAAACTTTGTGCAGCATGATCAATAATTCACAAAAATCATCATATCAGAAATTTCCAAAACAAAATATTGACTCATGTCCCAAATGCCTACAAAGTGCCTACTAATGCTATGAGATGGCACATGTGGGACATAATTGAACGAAGTCTTTCTCCTGCACCTTGGGTGATCATCTCTTGGGAGTTAGATTGGCATACCATAGTTAGCAGTTTGCAAATAAAATCCTCCAATGTCTCTGCCAAAAAACAAATCAGGACAAATTGAAGTGCCATCCTTAAATCTTATCACTTAATACTCAACATCTCTGCAAACTCTTTGTCCCAACTTTAAAATATCCAATCTTCCCAGTTTTCCATAATTCCATAGCCAGCACCATGATCAAACACTGGCACAGTTCCTATTCTGAATAATTACTGAGCATGTTAATGGGTGCCTACTCCCAAAGTTGCCTTGCAGTTGTTGATTTTTTATAAAAGTAACATAATAAATTCACACACACACGGAAATGAAACTGTGACAAAGATCGACAATATCCTATGTGAAGAAATGACATGAGACATTTTCAAAGAATCATTGTATTTACTGTATTATATTAAAAAGATATGTTCATGCAAGTTATCCAAGTTTTGACTTACATTGATTGAGCTGATGGGGCAATGCATTTGCTTGGCCAGCTCTTGCCGGGTCCCAAAATCTGGGTAGGAATTCTGTTCAAATGATCGATTAAGAATCTCCAAATCATGTTTTGTAAATTTGTGCCGCGGTTTTCCTACCCCTTTTTCCTGTTTTGTTTCTTCTACTTCCATAGGACTATCTTCAACTGAAGATGCTAAAAGTGCAGAAACAAAAAAAAAAAAAAAAAAAAAAAAGATTGAGGGTTGCCAGTAGAATCCAGAGGAAAAAAATATTATTTGTTCACCAAGATTTTAACAATGCAGAGCTCTGCCTCACAACTTATTCATATTAATAGCACAAAATGGGTTAACTGCTGATCCTTAAAAATATGAGGAGAAGATGAGATTATAATCTGAATGGTAGAGAAGAATTTTAGTCTAGCCAAAATTCAAAATATATAAAAGGAGACAAATAAAAAGTGTTAAGTCATAACAATAATTGAGAAAATACAGATAAACCAGCTCATATCTATCTGATAACCAATACTTTAAATCGATGGTGGAATATTAGGGGATGAATAAGATTATATGAAGTAGAAAGAAAGCATTGGGTTGTGACAAGTATTTATCATTCTTCCATAGAACACAAAAATGAGACATTCATTTCTGATTCAAAAGAAATTAAATTTAACAACTGGTCCTGAGAATACTGGATATCCACATGGAAAGGATAGAGTTGGACCTTTTATCCAATAGGGAAATATTAACTCAAAATTCAAAGAACTATAAATAAAGCTAGAAAATTGCAAAAAACTTGCTGCAAAAAAAAAAAAAAAAAAAAAAAAAACTTGGGAGAATGTTTCATGATATTGAATTTGGACATGATTTCATAGATATATCATCAAAAGCACAAACAAAAAAAATTATTATACTATAACTAAATAAAAACTGTGCATGAATGGACACAAGGAAGAAAGTGAAAGGACAATCTGTGGAATAGGTGAATCCCTTTGAAAACCACACCTGAGAGAGTGTTGATAATAAGATATAAAGAACCATATCTCTAAAGTGGGCATTGGATTGGAATAGATATTTATCAAACTAATTTAATTAAATTGTCATTAAGCCTGTGAAAAGATGGTCAACATTACAAATCATTAAGAAAGCCAAATTCAAATTCACAGGAAAATCAAACCTCACTCCAATAACAAATGCTACTATCCAAAAACCAAATAAGCAAAACAAAACAACTGTAGAGGAGGAGCAGAGGAACTGGAACCCCTGATGCCCTGTGGGTGGAAAGACAAAATGGTGTACTTACAATTTAAAATAATATGGTCAATGCTCAAAAATAATTAAAAATTACTATATTATCCAGCAATATCATTTGTATGAGGTACCTAGAGTAGTCAAAGTCATTGGGACAAAACTATAATGATAGTCCTCAGGGAATGGAGAGGGGGCTCTGGGGGGGGTTGCTTTAATTGTCACAAAGTATCAGTTCTACAACGTGAAAAGAGCTCTGTGGAGAGTTGCTGGTAAGTGTTACAGGACAATGACATGTAGGTGATGTCACTGAATTGTACATTTAAAAATGGTGGTGAGGGTAAATTTTACCTGTTTCATTAAAAAAAAAAAAAACAAAACTCAAGGAAATAGACCCAAAAGAGAATCTGAATCTGTACACTTAGGTTACTTGGCAGTAAAGTCACTTATAAAATAACTAACATGTGCCTGAAAACAGATTTAATTCACTCTCAAAGTGGAAACTCTTTGGCTTTAAAGGCCCAACCTACAAATAAAGTTGCAGGGCACATGGGTTTTTCACACAGGAACTTCAGGGGCTTCAACATTGACTCCATTCCAGTCAGACTAAGCCCAGAGCTATTCCCTCTCAGTCATGCACCAAATAAAAATGTTGTGGCCAAGGATGGACTAGATATATGATGCTGATGCCTCATGGCATATCATTGAGTTACTATTGACATCAGATTTATATTAGATTTTATAAGTGAACTCTATGATGTCCACACAAGAAAAATCTCCTCATATGTTTCTCAGAAACAATCCTCACCATTAAGCAATGCCTGATTGGAAACGTATTTTTTTTTTGATGATTTTAATATGAGAAATTCAATTACTCTTAAAATACAGGCATTTTCAGTTCTGTCTTGTGGAGCAAAAAACAATTTTATATAGAAAAAAAATTTTTGAACATAGTATTTAGTCATCATGGTGAGCTAAGGAGAGTACATTTGAGGCTTCTCCCTGTCTAGAAGAGGCTGCTGAGAAGAGTAAAGGAAGCAATGCTTTTAATATTGGGACCTAGGAGACAGAATGTTTCTTCAACTTTTCCTAAGCAGTGCCACTTTTCAACCACTTATTCTAGAGAACCATCAAAGATGTGCAGCATGAGGTACTGGACATTAGAATGCAAATTACCCAATATTTTGAAACAACTCCTAAATGGGAATTTAAAGTTTAACAACAACAACAACAAAATCATCTATTCACACTTGGGGAGTCCAGATGAGCACAGCCAAGTTTTCAGAAAAGCTTCTGGTCTGGTTCATCCCACTCCTAACCCAAATACTCATATTCAAAAGTTTCAGATTTTCTGAAAAGCAAATGTTCATCCTTCAAATGTTTGAAAAATGTGAGGTTTTTGGAAGCCAAAGCTCAGGAGTAAAAAGAACAACCAAAGATATTATCCTGTGAACTGCAGTAGCCCCCTGAGTTGAAGCAGGGCCTCTAGTGCCTATTTACCTGAGATCCATGATGGCTTTGTGGAGAAATTCACATCCCATACAGACTGCAGTAATTCAACACTGTTGTTTCTTTTTGGGGGAGGGGTAGTTTCCTGAACATTTTTTCCTCTGAGACCATGTGCCCAGTGGACTCCTGAGTCCACTAAGTATACTTGGGAGGAGGGTCATGTAAATTGCAAGACAGCTACAGCTGAACCCACAGCCTTCACTTTTCAGCAAGGGCTCATTTACAAAAATAATTCAGAACTACAACAAAGACTTTTGAACGTCCACTCTGCACACAAAAGATTGTGCCAAAATCTCTTCCACTATCCAATGTATTTATTTATTTATTTAATTTTTAAAGAGAGAGAGAGAGAGAGAGAGAGAGAGAGAGAGAAGGAGTGAGAGAGAAATTTTTAATATTTATTTTTTAGTTTTTGGCGAGCACAACATCTTTGTTTCTATGTGGTGCTGAGGATCGAACACGGGCCGCACGCATGCCAGGCGAGCAAGCTAATGCCTGAGCCACATCCCCAGCCCCTTTCCAATTTATGTCTAAATTTATTTCGAAATTCCACAGAATATTAAAAAAAAAAAAAAACTGAACTCGATAAACAATCCCCAGGATCACTCATTAAATTCTTCTAGTATATTTTCTCGCCCCTCCCCCATCCTTGGGTTCTGGAGATCTAACTCAGGACCTGGGACATGCTAGGCAAGTACCCTACTTTTAAGCTATGCCCATGTCTTGGTTTGCTTTTGATTTGTTTTGTGCTGGAGGAAGCCAGAAAGAACCAAGGCTTCATGCATAAGGGCTCCTGCCTGCTGGGCAAGAACTCTGCTAAGGAGCCACACCCCAGCCTATCCTGTTGATTTGATTTTATTTTTCTCTTCACTCTGGGCCCTTTACCACCTCTGTCCCCATTAATATCTAAAATCTCCTAGACTGGACATGAAGTCAGGATCCTCCCACCTCAGCTACCCACATAGCTGGGATGATAGGCACACACACACCATGCCTGGCTAACACTTCATCCCACAGGAAAGTAGAAAGTGATTGAGAACCCAAAGAACTTATCCCTGGAACTCAACCCAGAGCAGTACCTGGCCAATCAAACTACATCCACTCACCCATGCTGCACGTCTTCTAGGCATGCCACTTAATTTGTGTGTGTGTGTGTGTGTGTGTGTGTGTGTGTGTGTGTGTGTTAAGTGGGACTACCAGATATATGGTTTGCCTTGGAAATATTTCCAAATACCTCTAAATTTTATAAGAAATCTCTTGCATGCAGTCCACACCCTACCACGAAATATCATAACAAACCTCCACTAAAGAACCTCACCTTTGGAAGCCATGTTGCACTCTTCTCCTCAAGCTTTCTCCCTGGTGAACGTAGGAACCATGGAGCAGCATCCTCTAATATACCCCAAGCTAGACACGCCCACAGATGGCTCCACCCCTGAATGATGACGCAAATAGCCATACCACGCCCCTTGCCCTAGGCCCAGACAGGGTCACTGGGGCTGCAGACTCAGCCCCGCCCTAGCCCACACTACAGCCTAGACTCCTCGGATGACATTTAACCTACCTCTTCCAATCTTGGCTTCCCTTCATTGAGCAACCACTGAAACTATACTTATTTAATCTCTACAATACCCATAAAATGTCTGTACTATTTTATGCCCACTTGGATTTAAGGGTACCAAGAATGGAGTTGTTTAGGCTTTTCAAAGCCACTGACCTCAAACCTCCTCTCACCACACTCTCACAGCCCACACACACTATGTGTTCTGACAGTCTTGACTCAAGGACCAGACTCATCACTGGATATAGTATTGCTTAAACAGTATTGAGCTTAGAATTAGGAGAGACTATACTAGAATTGAATAATAATATTATAAGACAGACTAATATTTTATGAAAATTAGATGATTGTTAAAAAAAAAAACACCTTTTATTCTTGTTTTCAATAAGGCAGCATGAACATATAGGCACTCTACACTGAACTCCACCCATAGCCATTTTTTATTGTTTTATTTTGGCAATTTAATGGCAATAGTGCAGAAATTAAAAATTTAAAACCAAAAAAGATGAAGGAATCCAGTTTTCTAACTTAACTCCATGATAGACAGTTTCTCTGTAACCAAAAATCAAGAATAGGCCCAACAAACAGATTGATGGGCAGTTAAATTCATGGAGGGCCTTTCACAGGCTATGACAGCAGATGGGCCCCAGGCTGTCTGCTTAGGACAGTCTGCCATTTGAGGCACTGCATGTGCTTTGGGGCACATGGGGGAATATTTTAGGAACCAGAAGGTTTGGAGGAGATTGGAGACTGAGACAGTACAGCAACCAAAATTGGGTTGAGCCACCAGTTGTCCCCAAAGCCATCTGCATTGTTCTGGGATCCCACTCCCCCTAGCCACAGCCCCCTCTGCTGATGGCCTTCTTTGCCCCCATGGGCTCTGGCAGGTCTAGCTCTAAATTCCAGGTCTCATGCTTTCTTTTGGAACCTTCTGCATGGGATCACAACTTATCTACCATGTGATAGGCAGCCATGTATAGGAGCTCTGAGGTCCCCATCAAGGACTTCATAAGAAACGGGAAATTGCGAAGGAGTCAGATGGGAAGAGGCCTGACTAAAGAGAATGCTAAAGAGGATGACAGTTTCAGGATGTCAGGCCAACAATGAGGGAGATGAAGAGAGGCAGGAAGCTGATAGTGAGGCAGGGATAGAGATGTCAAGGAGGTGGATGGGGTGGTGGTGATAAAATGGGCAGCTTAAGATGATATGGATGGAAATGTTGATACCAATGAGGATGCCAAGACAACAAGGAAAAAAAAAAAAGCCAGTCTTCCTGGTGCAGGCCTGTAATCCCAGCAACATGGAAGGCTAGAGCAGGAGGATCACAAATTCAATCCTCAGTCTCAGCATTTGAGCAAGACTCAGCAGTACAGTGAGACCTTGTCTCAAAATCAGAAAATGGAAAGAAGCAGAGATGAAGTTCGGTGTTGCAGTACCACTTGGTTCTGTCACCGGCAGCAAAAAAAGAGAGAGAGAAAATGTTAAATAAATAAATAAATGTCCCATGACCTGGTCTTTCCTTTTTATTTCTTCAAAGTACCTTAGAAAGAAAAAATTGCAGTTTTTATTTTCATTTTATATTTTTGTACATTTTCATAGGTGTCAGGCACCTTTAATAGCCAAACCAGCCTTCAGAGTGTTTAATAGACTTAGACCATGTTCAATATGAACTCAAAAAAGAATATATATATATTTAAAATCAAAATAGAAATATGGCTACAGTGGCACAATCTGTAACCCCAGTACTTCAGGTGATTGAGGCAGAAGATCAAAATCTGCCTGGCAATGGACCATGCACTGGACAAAAAATAAATGAATAAATACATAATCAAAGTCTCCCTATAAAAGTCAGTGTTAGTGGCCACTGGTTCACTCCTAGAAGCAAAGTAGAATTGGGTATCTTATTCTCATTCCAGAAATTTTTTGTCTATGTACTTAGTTGAACTATAAATTTATGGTTCCTATGACATAATCTTAAAGATAAGAGATTAAATGTCCTTTTTTTTCTTTTCCTTTATTATTTACAAATTTGATGTTTTTTTTTTTTTAAATTTGTTGGTGTTTTCGTATGAAATCATGCTGTCCAATATTACACCAAAATTTTGGTGGTCACTACCACCAACAGCTGATATGTTCTCTCCTGCCACATATGGATGGAAATGTTGATACCAATGACAAGCAAAGAGAGAAAAAATAAGCCAAGCTTATTTTTTTAGATTTCCTCTAACAGTCAAATAAAAAGTTGGCCTTAGATTGATTTCTCTGGATTTTTCTTTTTTTAACCCCAGTAACTCAAAGTTTCCATCACCTTTGTTTCAATCCTTTCTGAATACCCTGAATTCAAGCCAAGTAGTGACCTCCTTTCCTCCCCTCCTCCGTCCAATTCACCTGGACAGACACTCTCACTACCTTGTTCTCATTCTCTTCTCAACCCCAGTCAGGCTCTCCTCAGAGCTCACTCCATGATTTTCAGCAAGAAATCAGCTCCAAATTGCCCAATCTCATGGCTAATTTTTCTAAGTCATCAAAAATTTTAGCCAATCATTTTTGTTTGTTTTCCTAGTTCATATTCTGTATGTGAATCTTGGCTTCAGAACATGTGACCTAAGTCCTTCATCTTTGTTACAAATGCCTGTGAAGGTAAGAACCCAGCACACACCAGGTCCTCCAAATGGAGCCATGCAATAATGGAGTTTTGAACAGCAAAGCGCAGGCTCAGAAACATCAACATTCTGGTGAACTCTGTTTTTGTTGTTTTTGATGTTTTTTTTAATTAGTTGTAGATAAACATAATATGTTAATTTATTTATTTATTTTTATGTGGTAATGAGGATCAAACCCAGTGCCTCACAACCTTGAGGCAAGCACTCTGCCATCAAGCCAAAATCCCAAACACTCAGGTCAACCTTTAAAACTACATAATCCCTGCATGGTATGGGCTCCATACCTGGAATTCCAAATACTCAGGATACTGAAGCAGCAGGATTTAAAGTTCAAGGCCAGTCTGAATGTTAGTGAGAACCTAAGCAACTAAATTAGATCATGTCTAAAATTTTTACAATAGAACTAAAGGGACTGGGGAGAAGGGTCAGTGGCAAAGTGCCCCTAGGTTCAATGTTAAAAACAACAACAACAACACAATAACACTTCTTTGTTTCATGTTGGAAAATAAACGTGTTCAATAAGGCTATTTAACATGCCTGTGGAAGTCTCAAAACCACACTCCATGAACTGGTACATTTGGAAAACTGATGACTCAACACTTGGCTTATAGAACATTGAATTTTGTGGAGATGATTTGATATCCCTTGACCATTCACTGAATTTTTATTTTGTCTACCTAAATTTTATCAGCTTGCCTCATTCTCCCACATCACACCATTTATTTCACTTAACCATAATAATCCTAAGAAAAATAGCTAATATTTATTAGTAGATTCTCTGTTCCACCTCTAATCTCTTCAAGGATACATAGAAACCAAGATTCTTTAGGAGTAAATGGAATACAACCTTAAATTATCAACGTACTTAATCATCATTACTTGAAGTTTTTTTAATGTCCTGTCTTTATTTAGTATTTGTACTTGAACCAAAGGTCACTTTGTCACTAAGCTACATTCCCAATTCTTTTTATTGTTTTGTCCTGAGGCAGGGTCCCCCTAAACTGCTGGGACTAGCCTAGAGATAGCAACCCTGTTATAGCCTCCCATGTCCCTGAAATGCTAGGTAAAATTTGAAGATTTTAGTCAGAAAATTATCCTCTGGTGTCCCCTTTGCCCCACAAAGTCTCCACACTGATTATCCCTTCCTCTTTGTTCATTAGTGAGGCAATGATATGAGGTTATTCCTGGTCACAATCCCTAAATGCAGAAACTCACAGGATCAATGCAAAATAGACACTTGTCCCTATTAAATCCCTATGATTGATTTTCCTGAGCGGTGAACTACACTGTACCAACCTGAGAGCCCCAGATTGCATTGACCTTCATCATACTTCTGGGACAAGGTATTCCCCCTGGAACTAAACAGGACCTTAGAAATATTTCTTCCAATGGGGCAATCATTATTGTGGCACACTTTAATTAAATCACTGGTCAGCCTTGAAGCAGGACATGAAACTTTATTTGTCATGGCACGTGAGATGTGCAGAAAGCAAGTCCCCTCTGCAACCTCTGACACTGTGTAGCAGGTAGGGTACCTTTACACCTAATTGACCACAACAATTGGAATGACCAAGAGATCTTTATTGTAGCAGTGCAAAAAGAGGAGAAAGGAGAGAGAGAGAGAGAGAGAGAGAGAGAGAGAGAGAGAGAGAGAGAGAGAGAGAACTGAGAGAAGAAGGAGAGCAAGAGCAAGAGAGGGAGACAGAGAGAGAAAGATCAAGAGAGAAGAGCCCAGCAGGAGGGAGTATTTATAGCTCAAATCTAATGGTACCTCTGGGGCTGCAAGCTGCCTTGGTGGTATACAGTGATTGGATCATACAGCAGTGGAATTTTCTGCCTTCAGACAGAAGGGGCAGGGGCTAGATGTGGGTTTCCATTGCACCAGACAGGTGGGGGTCCAGTATTCAGCCTTTAGTGGGGTTGAGTGTTCAGACTTGATGTAAACAGGTGATAAAGAACCCCACAGAGTGGGGTTTGAGTGAATGGGTTATCCTGCAGCTAACATTTGTTCAGCCTGACCTGAAGACAACTTAGTTAAGCCTGCCTTGCATCTAGCAATGGCCATGCAAATACATTAATGTGACTGGTGAAATGTGGTTTTTCTACCAGCTTGGGCCTTCTAACATAGTCCTAGAAAGAGAAAAAAAAAACATGATGAACTTTTTTTCAGTCTTATCTTTAGAGGGTGGATGGGGCCATGAGGGCTTTCATTCTTTTTTTTTTTTTTTTAGGACACACATTTTCTCTTTTGACTCAGGTGTGATGAATAGTCTGTGGGCTGGAATGGGTGTTGGATGTCAGCAGTCTTTCAGGACTGCTTATCTTCAAAAATATTAATGAGCTTTAGTTGAACATCTTGGAGAGACTTAGCAACAGTTTGAAGTAGAAGCAGTTTATTTTGGTAAGGGTGGATGTAGGGCCCTTGAGGTATTAACATTTTAATCTACCACAGGTGATCTCCCAATTTCTGGATCTAAGCTGGCTTCCATTTCTGTGATCTGATCAAATATGATACTAAACCTGTTTTTCTGATCTCTTAGATAGTGCTACCAATATTTTCGCCAGGCAACTACACTGACTGTCTTTAATTGATTTGTTTTTTTTTCATTTTCCCCCTCTAATTTTAGGTAGCCTACTGCTGTAAGAAAAGGGGAATTGAAAGGACATGGCTGGGGCAAACACTTTGGAGTAGCCTTTTAGAAATTTAAACATACCTGTTGGGACTTTTAACTCTTAGTACAATTCTTTTCAGTGAGGACAGACAGCAATTTTAAACCTGTATTATTTACCAAACACATACAGACATGCAAACACATGGTGTACATACATACACAAAACAAAACAATAAACAAAGGCTTTGTAGATTTTTAAAAACATTTTACATTGAGGGCTAGCCCTTGTAAATTGGTCTCTGAACAAAACAATGTGTAAAAATGAAACTTCCATAGTTGGATAAAATCGGATTGATCAGAAAAACACATTATCCTCTGCAGGCCACATCAAAATTATAAGCTAAAAAAAAATACAATTATAAAAGCCTTCCTGGTGTCTGGCCTGATGTAGCTGTCAAGTGTAAAAAGCATTTAGTAAAAGAAGTGAGGGCTTGTGGGAACTCAGAGAAAGAAGAATTTTGATTTTTTTTAATATAAGGGAATATAGATAAAGGCTGTGTCCACACCCTACCTGAAAGGATTTCCCAAAGAAGCAGCAAGGGAACCTGCTTCCATCAGTCTAACAGTTAAACTTTTGAGGGAGAATTTTCTCCTTTAAAATTGGGTTCTGTTGTGCGTTGTGTGGTGGCATTTTCCCTGGAGTTTGTGGGACTTATTAGAGAGTTCAGGACAGATTATTCTTCTTGGGTATATACTGCAATATTGACATATTGGCCCCATATCTTGGCAATTATTATAGATTGATGGGGTCTGAGAGGTATCTGAGTTTTTTTTGATCTGGTTCTAAGCCAGCTTTTCCTTGTCTCTTGGATAGTAGTATCAATATTTTAGCCTGGCATTTTGTAGCTTTATCAGCTGTGCTGCCATAGTTCTTAAAAACCTCCTTGACCAACTCCAATAGTTGGGACATATTTATGGTGGCCAATTTTAGTAAAGCAACATGACAGCACAACAAAGAGAGAGCGAGAGACTTCAAAAATCATTTTGACTTTTTCTAAGTCTCAGCCTCGAAGAAGGTAAATAGATGTTTTTTAATCTATATTTTCACATGAGTTCTCTACTGAGCCTTTTCGCAGCCCATGCATATTCCAGTGCAAGCCTTAGTGAGGAGCCTAGGGCTTTTTAACCATTTCCCACACCACCCAGTGGGTGGTAATCAGGCCAGGTGAGGATTTGGGTTTCCCATGACAAAGCTAACAATTAAAACAATAAGTAGAAACAAAAGGATGGTGAAAGTCAACAACTTGACAAGGTGCTGAACATGACTCAAGTCAGAGGATGGTGGTTTATTGGGTCCCTGATGAGTCCAATCTGCCAAAATAAAAAGAAAGGAATTGCTGCTGTGAACAGTCAGAGGACTTTGTCAGCAACAGAGACAGACATGAACAAGCAAGAGACAGACATGGACAAGGCACTCTCTCCTGAAATACACTGGAATCAGACCATCCCCAAGGTCTATTTACTGGCTCAATGTTTTAAACACCCTGTCAAAAAGTGCTAGGGTTCCAGGTCTGAGCTGCACCAGATACTCTTTCACAGGTGGGCTTGAATACATGAACACAGGGTGTCCACACCACGCAACCCAGAGAGCTCCCACAAATTCAGAGGAATGGCACCCATGTCTGTGAAGCAAGGATCAAGAATCCCTCATGCCCCAGAGCCACATTCCTGACTCCTGAAATCTGGATGGAGCCTCCAAATGTTGTGGCAAATTGGAAATAAATGACTGGGTCAGTCTTGAAGCAGGACATAAAACTTTATTCACCATGGTAGGGGTGCAAAAGCAACAAGCAATCTTTGACCCTTTGCAGAAGGTAGGGTACATTTTAATAACTAAAAACTGCAAGCAACCAGTAACTCAAACCATTACCAACATAAGAACTTGGTCAAAGTGACCTAGCTAAAGGATTAGTACATACTCCCAACCCACCAAAAAATGGGGGACTAAAAGATCATCTTTCATTGTATAAGAAGAAAAAAGAAACACTTTTTCAGCTGCTATGCATTGCTTAACAGTGTCTGCTAAGAAGCATGGGAGAGGTAGGTTTTCTTTTGTGAGAACTATTTTTTATATGAAATGGAGTCTCATTGTAAAATGGAGTTTGTGTGCTCAAGGCACATATAGTTTAACCCATAACATGATGAAATCTTAACTCCATTCCCATCATAGAAATCTTTCTCAATCATTCATTTTCCCTGCTTCCAACTTCACCTTCATGCAATATACACCAGACATTTTCAATTCCATAATGGAAAACAAATGAAAAAACCTTCACTAACTTGCCTTGGATGAAGGATCACAACAGATTGATACCCAATGTCCTTTAGGATCTGGACCTTCCTGTTTTCCAGCCTCACCTTCCTCCACTCACTTGCACAAACACTTATGCATGCCAAAATAAAAAGTTAAAAAATAAGTAAATAAAAGCAACTGCTCCTGATTCTCTGGATGCACAATGCTTGAGGTATACGTTTAAAAATTTGATCATATTGCCCTTTCTCCATTATGGTCTTGAAAAAGTGTGGAACTCGGGGCTTACTCCATATTGGCATATGACCATTCTACTCTGTAGTCATCACACTGGAACACCCCTGTAGGTACTCATTATCTCTGTACTCTGTGATACAGCATTGAGAATTTCTGTTGAGGGATGGGAGCAAAGTTTAAAATTACTTTCTTCCTGAAGATTACTTGGTCAGCCATGGAGGGTGAATGTCTGTAATACCTGCAACTCAGGAAGCTGAGGCAGAAGGGTCACAAGTTCTAGGTCATCATAGGTAACTTAGTGACAACCAGTGTCAAGATATAAAGTATGGGTTAGAAATGTAGGTCAACAACAGAGAGCTTGCCTACCAAGTACAATACTCTAAGTTTAATACTCAGAATCATTTAAAAAAGAAGAAGAAGATGAAGAAGAAAATGAAGAAGAAGAAGAAGAAGAAGAAGAAGAAGAAGAAGAAGAAGAAGAAGAAGAAAGACAGAAAAAATAATGCATTTAAAAATCATAGGACTAAGATATAACTAGAGAGTATTTATCTAATGCTCTCAAGGTCCTGGGTTGGATCATCAATAACACACACACACATACACACACACACACACCTTAGGTAGAACCTAAGGTCCACCATACGGCCTGTACAATGGTTTCATTAATGAAGTTCTTGGCATAAAATTAGCTAGAAGAGATCGAAATAAAACACACAGACTCAGTTACCTTATTTCTATTGCCAGGTCAGGGACAGCTCCCCTCTCTGGTTCCCTCCTCTAACCGCCCAGCAGGGGATCAATATTACTCAGGGCTAGCAGGAGAGAGAGAGAGAGATTGAACACGCCTGGGAGTAGCCTTTTATTTGGGAACAAGAAATTCAGGGGAGAATTCCATCCAATGAAGGTTGGGGGGGGCTGCACTCCAAGGTCAGGGTCAGTGATTGGGCCCCCGGGGTCAGTGGTCAGTCACACCCCCACACGGATGGGTTCTCTCATCAGGAGAGGGCCGGGAAAATTCTGACACAGCCAGAAGTCTCAGACCCAAACCGGGAGTCACCCAGTCACACGTGAGAATGGCTCCCCACATATTCCCCCTTTCTATTCTTAAAAATGAGGCAGCGGTTCACTCTTTGGAGTTTCTGTATTCTTGTTCCGAAGACTTACCATCCTATAATTACAACACAAAAGAGAATTAACAGCAAAGAGAATAATCCAATAATGTACCAGGCCTAGTGTTTAAGAATATTTCCAGGGTTGAATCCATTTAACTCCTTCAATATTTGGTTTGCCAAAGAAGAACGATCTGAAAAATCAGCTCTATTATTTTGAATGTCTTGGATATGGTGATGAAGTTCCAGAATATCCAATCTATTATTACTATTTTGCTAAATACCTAATAAATGGTTTTTAACCTTCTCCCAATCCAAGAGAGAAGCATTGTACTTGGCAGCTGTAACACAAACATACTTATAATTGGCATGGCATTTAAGCCTTTCCTTAAATTTTAAGGCTGAAACTTCATTACCTATGTCTATAACAGTCGCCTCTAAGGCATTTAATTTAGTCTCAATCCTTTCATCAATATTTACTTGATTATGCAGAGCCTGGAAGTATTTTGAGCTAAATTATTAAGAAATTTTGCATGCTGAATATTTTGAGACAATGTCAGAGACACAGAGACAGTTGAGGCAATAAAGGAGACTAGCGCCAAAACACCAACAACTATAACTCCAATAGCACGTTTAGGTCTTGTTAACTGGGCATGAATATGCTGCAATTCTTGTAAACCAGTATCAGCATACCATGGCTCTGAAATATTAGCAGGCAATAAAATGAAAGAGGGCTGATGTAGTATCAGCACTCCTTTTCCTCCATTATACCTAGTAGTACAATTGGTTAGGTTACATTTATTACAAGTAACAATATATCTGTCATCTATCCATTTAACTTTTACATTTCCAATAATTAAAACATAAGGATATTGGACACAGGCTCGTAAGCCATAGCAAGATCCCTCTTTACAGTTCTTGCCAACACGTTTTGGTAAAGGTTTGTCTGTAAAATATAAGAATTCTGAGGCAGCAATTAAACGCCAAATATCTTTCTGAACACCACCTTCACTATAAGTTAAAATATTACTAACAAATCCTGCAGGAGTCATAGCAGAATTTCTTCATAATTGTCTCTTATCAATTTTTGGAGACCAGTCTAAAATATACCCACTATCTTTAGACACCTTATGTTGTACAGGAAAGGTATTTACACAATCCATCCATCTAGGAAAGGTGCCAATCTCAATTGTAGAACTATTTGGACAGTGGGGTATCCGTGGAGGTTTTGCAGAAATGACTGGCTTGTTATGGGAAAGTCCCATGTTAATTACTGATCTAGTATAAGGTCTTAAGTCCCCATAAATAGAATTATTTGTCAGTCTAGGTCTACCAATAGCTGTCTTTTCTTCGAATGATACTTTCAGACAGCCAGCATGTTTATCGTGTGACCAACACAAAGGTAATTGGGCACTGTAGCCAGAATAATTAAATCTAGTCACATGATTGGGAGTAATATGAGTATCTGTAAATCCTCCCATCATGAATGAGTCATTAGTAAATACTGGAATAGATTCTCCAGTCCACACAGCTGGGTGTACCAGGGGTGGATCTGGGAAATATGTCCAGTAAGTGTCTACTTGATCCCCCTTTACCTGACAGCCCAACAGGGAAAGTACTGTTGCTACCATCATCACTGGGGTCCTGTTCTCTCCTAGGTGTCAAAGTATTCGGGAAGCCTGGGTTGTTAGCTTCTTCACATCTTCCCATGAAATTAGCTTTTCGGCTGGGTCAATCTGGTCTTTCTTCATCCTTTTCCGATATCTCCTCCTTCTGGATAGGGGCTCCTCCGGGTCGATCCTCAGTCGCTTGAATCTGGGTTCTATCTCTTCCATGACTGATAGAATGTTCAGGTACACAAATAGGATGGAAAGCGCCTTCTGGGAAGATACAAGCATGACCTCTGCCCCACATCATCACTGGGTCTGGGCCTTTCCACTGACCAGTCTGTAAATCTTTCCACAAAACTCTGCCTAAAGGGCCTGTTACTGAGGGAGACATTTGTCTCTCAGCAGCAGTGTGACCTTCTGCATCACATTTTAAAAAATTTAAAACAAATAAGCCATGATTAAGGCTATTTTGGGGAGTCATAAACCTATTCCCCCCTTTAATTTTTGTAATTGAAGCTTAATAGATAAATGAGCTCGTTCCACAATGGCTTGGCCTTGAGGGTTATAAGGAATTCCTGTTTTATGATTAATTTTAAACTCTTGGCAAAATTGTTGAAAAGAAGAGCTTACATAAGCTGGAGAATTATCTGTTTTAATCTGTATAGGGCACCCTAAAACAGAAAAAGCTGCTAGGCAATGAGAAATTACATGTTGAGTATTTTCTTTAGTACCTGCTGTGGCAAGAATAAATCTAGAATAAGTGTCCACTATGACATGCACATAACACCGCTTACCAAATTGAGGAATATGAGTTACATCCATTTGCCATATTTGATTTGGTTTTAATCCACGGGGGTTTACCCCTGATGGCAGAGATGAGTGTGAATAACACACTTAGGGCATTGGCTTACAATCTGATGAGCTTGTTCTCTAGTAATATTATTTTTTTTTAACGTAAGCTAGAAGCATTTTGATGATGCAAGGAATGGGAAGCTAGTGCACAGTCATATGAAGACATCTGTTGACAAAAAGTTACTAATTTATCAATTTTGTCATTACCTGAAACTAAGGGTCCTGGAAGATTAGTATGAGCCCGTATGTGCCCTATGAAACATGGGTACTTTCGCATTAGCACTGTCTTTTGTAAATTATGAAATAACTCAAATAACTCTTGTGATGAAGTATACCCAATAACTGAAGTTTCAATATTTTTAGTAACTCTGACTGCATATAAGCTGTCAGAATAAATATTAATAGGCTCATTAGAAAAGTAATTTAAGGCACAAATCAGAGCTTGAAGCTCTGCTCTTTGGGCAGAAGTATAAGAAGTTTGTATTACCTCTGTGTGAACACGACTATAAAAACCTGCTTTACCTGAGTTAGAACCATCCATGAACACTGATAAAGCTTCATCTATAGGATGTGCACGTACAATCTTTGGAAAAATAAGTGATGTTAATGATGCAAATTGTATAATCTTATCATGAGGATAATGGCTATCTATCTGGCCAGGAAAATCAGCAAAATCTATCTGCCATGAGCTAGAAGTTTGAAAAAGCCAATTAGTCTGTTGAACAGAAAATGGAAAAATTATGATATCATGCTCAGATCCAATTAATTGTAAAATCCTAGTTCTACCTTTAATTACTAATTGAGCTATAGAATCATGAAAAGGAATTAATGTTTTTTGAGGAGAGTGGGATAAATAAATCCACTCAATAACTCCTAATCTTTGCCATATGGCTCCTGTTGGTGTATGCTCAGTTGGAAATATTAAGAAATACACTATTTCTTTAGGATCAACTCTAGTAAGCTGTGCATTTTTAATTGCATGTTCAACTCTCCTTAAAGCCATTCTAGCCTCTAAGGTCAGCTGGCGTGGAAAGGTTGGAGAGGGATTTCCTTGTAATATCTGAAATAGAGGACTTAACTCAGAAGTAGTTAGTTTTAGGGATGGCCTTAGCCAATTAATATCTCCTAATAGCTTTTGAAAATCATTAAGGGTATGTAACTCCTTAATTCTTATCTGAAGATTTTTGAGGATGGATTGTACGTCCTTGAATTATCTGACCTAGATATTGAAAAGGAGGCACCTTTTGAATTTTTTGAGGGGCTATGTATAAACCCATTGCTGTAAGCAAAGTATCTAACTGAGTAAAAATTTCTGAAAGTACCTCTGGATTAGCATGAGCCAATAATATATCATCCATAAAATGAATAATATATGCATCAGGAAAGCTTTTTCAAATGGGATCTATCACCTGGTCTACATATTTTTGGCACAGGGTAGGGCTATTACACATTCTCTGGGGGAGTATTTTCCAGCAATATCTTTTAACAGGTTCCTTAAAATTAATTGCTGGGACAGTGAAGGCAAATCTCTCACAATCTCCAGGATGTAACCTGATAAAGAAAAAACACTCTTTTAAATCTATTACCATCAAGCTATAGTCTAAAGGGATGGCTGTGGGGGAGGGAAGTCCTGGCTTTAATGATCCCATAGGTCAAATTGCATGATTTATCACACTTAAGTCCTGTAGCAATCTCCAATTTCCTGACTTTTTCTTAATAACAAAAATAGGTGTGTTCCAAGGACTAAGCGTTGGTTCAATATGACCAGCCTGAAGTTGTTCCTCAAATAACCTATGAATTATTTTAAGCTTTTCCCCTGAGATGGGCCACTGAGAAATCCATATAGGCTCCTCTGTGAGCCAGGTGATTTTTTCGGCTGTCTTAGGGATCCAAGAAGTACTCAGGGCCCCTAGTAAAAATTTTGGCTTGGAGCATTTACTAATATTTGTCGTGGAGACTGGTTTGGAAACAGATACTCTTCCCGAAGGGTCTCCTTATCATCTCCAGGAAAATACCTCTGATTAACTTCCTCAACTGACCTTATAGAGTTTAGAGTAACTAATAATAATCCCATCTTTGCTAAAATATCTCTTCCCCATAGGTTAGCTGGTAAAGACCCTAACACATAAGGCCTAAATACTCCACTGTTCCCATCAGAATCTTCCCAACAGAGATAGTTGGCACTTTCAGCAGGCTGTGAAACCTGTCCTATTCCCTCTAGGTTAGCTGGCGCTACATGTAAAGGCCAGCTCCTAGGCCAGAACCTATTGGAAAAAAACAGATATATCGGCCCCTGTGTCTACTATTCTGAGGAATTTTTTATTATTAATTTTAAGCTCTAATAAAGGGCATTCTTGTCTCACTAGCTGCGACCAGTATACTCTGTCTGGTGGTTTAGAAACTGAATCTACTGGTGCGTGTCTCCCTGAATCACAAGGCAATAAAATCAATTGGGCAAATGTATCCTTTGGTGTGAGCCTTAGGGCATAATTGGACTTTACAGTAACATTTAATTGTCCTTTAAAATTTGAATCTATCACCCCGGGTATCACCTCAATGGCTCCCTTTAAATTATTGTGTCCCAAAATTAAACCTATAGTATTATCAGGAAGCGGCCCGAAAATCCCAGTAGGGATTTGTTCTGGCCCTGTCTCAGGATTTAATTCAACTGTCCTTGAAGGTCCTAAGAAAACTGTCTATGATCTATGTTCCGATAAAAATCGCGGGCTGTCCTGGTCGGTGCCAGTGACATCACACTGTGCGACCTCTCCTCGAATTCCCCGTATTGTTGCTCAGCCAGGGGAGGGGCTGACCGGAAGTTTTTTGTCCTCCCGCTAGGAGGAAATGACGCCGAGAAGGCAGGCTGATCCACGCCATCTTGACTCGCCACGTGGGGTTGAGTCCTGCAATATCTATTATCACCAGTAGATGGAGCCCTGAACTTAAAATTGTGCATGTGACACTCCCGCGCAAAATGATTATTTCTCCGCAAATGTAACATTTTCCGCGGGGTTTTCGTACTAAATCCTGTGGTTTCAAAGTTTCTTTTAGTGCTGCAGCTAGGGCTACTGTTTGTAAATGAGTAGATTCTATGTCAGAACATAAGCAAATAAACTCGGAAACTGTCCCTTTTTTATGGTGCGGTCTAAGAACATCTTGACAATACTTATTTGCATTTTCGAATGCCAATTGCCTAACAATGAACTCACTCGCTCCCGAGTCCCCGATTAACCTGTTTGCAGCCTGTTACAATCGGGCTATGAAATCTGAGTAAGGTTCACTCGCACCTTGCCTCATTTTGGTAAGAACTAAATTGGATTGGTCCTTGGAGACGATCTGTCTCCAAACACGTTTTGCACAATTAGTTATTTGATTGTATACTACAAAATCATAATTTAACTGTCTTTCTAAATCAGCGAAATCACTGGTCCCTAGAAACATCTCTATTGGTGTTTCTATGTCCTGTCTTTTGTCCTTTTCTGCCTGTTCAGTACAAAAATCAGTCCAATAAGTCCTCCAGAGTAAGAAATCTCCCCTGCTCAGACAAGATCTGGCTAAAGAAATCCAATCACTAGGAGGAAGGGGTTGTGAGCAAATATTTTCTATCAGGCTCTGTACAAAAGGGGAATTTGGACCATACGTCTCACATGCACTTTTTAGTTCCTTAATGGTTTTAAATGGGATTACAGCATGAACTCTAACCCTCTGATCTTGCTCATTAACTTGCTCAAAAACTGGAAAAAGTTGAAAACCTCTAGTATCCTCCCCATCTTCCTGTGCTTTCTTAATACCTCGCTGGAACGGGGTAAGAAAAGTCATTGTTAACCCACCGTACCTGTTAAATTTTGTCCTTTTAGCAGGCACTGGCCGAATTCAAATAGCCTGGGCAGGTGGTGTTAAACGCAGCCTGTTAAGATTTCTCTGTAAGTCCTGAATTTCAATGTCTGATTCTTCTCCCTCAGATTGTGAGTCATGGTCAGACTCTGCGCTGTCGCCATTTTGAATTTGAGTTTCTAAACCACGTGGTGGAGAAGAACTCTGAGCCCCTCTAGGAATCTCTTCCGGATTTTCCTCTGCAGGAAGACCCTCTACCTCTTCCGGAGGGCTTTCTAAGATCTCGGAGGCTTGTCGTCTATGATATTCGTCCCTAGAATCTCCCTGTGGGCTAGTCTGGTCTTGCAAGTTTAAAGTCATATTCCTAACCTTCGGTTTGGCCCCTGGCGTCTTTGTTTTTAAACGGCTTAAGGGAAAAGGAATTAACTTAGCCTCAGGCGGATTTTCCATTTGAATAGACTTAATAGCCCTCTGCAAGCCTTTTAACAGGTCTTCAGGGGGCCACAAACTTTGACCCATATACTCAAAAAGACAACCTTCTATAGCCGTCCAAGTTTTCTGAATACTTTCTATGCCTCCAGGTAGTTCATTAGAAAAAACAAATCTTTTGTAACTTTCTTCCTAATTTCTCCCAAGTAGATAAATTTGGAGACTCTTGTTCACAAAACCAAGGACAATATTTGCCTACAATCTTTAAGAATTGTAATAAGTGAGCTTTCTTTATCTGTTTTCCTTTCTGATTAATTATACTGTCTAAAATAGTCAGACACATTTCCTTATCCATAGAAGTTGAATTTCCCATTTTAATTAATTTAACCTCTCTTTCCTTCAATATTTCCAGGTACTTTTGTGACTCTAAATTGTCACCACTTCCTTTATCTTTATCTTTATAGCGTGCTCCCACTCAATCTAACTAATCTAGAATGCCCCCCTCGTGGGCGCCAATTCCACCATGTAGCCTGCACAATGGTTTCATTAATGAGGTTCTTGGCATAAAAGTTAGCTAGAAGAGATCAAAATAAAACACACAGACTAAGTTAACTTATTTCTATTGCCAGGTCCGAGACGGCTCCCTGCTCTGATTCCCTCCTCTAACCGCCCAGCAGGGGAGGAAGGATTACTCAGGGCTAGCAGGAGAGAGAAAGAGTGAACACAACTGGGAGTAGCCTTTTATTGGGGAACAAGAAATTCAGGGGAGAATTCCATCCAATGAAGGTTGAGGTGGGCTGCACTCCAAGGTCAGGGTCAGTGATTGGGCCCCTGGGTCAGTGGTTAGTCACACCCCCACATGGATGGGTTCTCTCATCAGGAGAGGGCCGGGAAAATTCTGACACAGCCAGAAGCCTCAGACCCAAACAGGGAGTCACCCAGTCACGCATGAGAATGGCTCCCCACA
>NW_026692634.1:0-28756 GCF_021218885.2 Marmota monax
TAGACTATAACTAAATAAAAACTGTTCATGAAAGGACACAAGGAAGAAAATGAAAGGATAATCTCTGGAACAGGTGAATCCCTTTGAAAACCACACCTGATACAGTGCTGATATCAAGACATAAAGATCCATATCTCTAAAGTGGGCAAAGGATTGGAATAGACATTTTGCCAACTCAGATATACAAATTGTCATTAAGCCTGTGAAAAGATGATCAACATTACAAATCATTAAGAAAGCCAAATTTAAATTCACAAGAAAATCAAACCTCACTCCCATCACCAATGCTACTATCCACAAACCAAATAAGCAAAACAGAACAACTGCAGAGGAGGAGTAGAGGAACAGGAACCCCTGATGCCCTGTGGGTGGGAAGAAAAAATGGTGTAGTTACAATTGAAAATAATATGGTCAATGCTCAAAAATAATTAAAAATTACTATATTATCCAGCAATATCATTTGTATGAGGTAACTAGAATAGTCAAAGTCATTGGGACAAAAGTACAATGATAGTCCTCAGGGAATGGAGAGGGGGCTCTTGGGGGGGGGTTGCTTTAATTGTCACAAAGTATCAGTTCTACAAGGTGAAAAGAGCTCTGTGGAGAGTTGATGGTAATGGTTACAGGACAATGACATGTAGGTGATGTCACTGAAGTGTACATTGAAAAATGGTGGTGAGGGTAAATTTTACCTGTTTCGTTAAAATTTAAAAAATAAATAAATAAATAACTCAAGGAAATGGACCCAAAAGAGAAAATATAAATCTGTACACTTTACACAAACATAGGTTACTTGGTAGTAAAGTCACTTATAAAAAAACTAACCTGTGCCTGACAACAGATTTAATTCACTCTCAAAGTGGAAACTCTTTGGCTTTAAAGGCCCAACCTACAAATAAAGTTGCAGGGCACATGCGTTTTTCACAGAGGAACTTCAGGGGCTTCAACGTTGACTCCATTCCAGTTAGACTAAGCCCAGAGCTATTCCCTCTCAGTCATGCACCAAATAAAAATGTTGTGGCCAAGGATGGACTAGATATATGATGCTGATGCCTCATGGCATATCATTGAGTTACTTTTGACATCAGATTTATATTAGATTTTGTAAGTGAACTCTATGATGTCCACACAAGAAAAATCTCCTCATATGTTTCTCAGAAACAATCCTCACCATTAAGCAATGCCTGATTGGAAACGTATTTTTTTTGATGATTTTAATATGAGAAATTCAATTACTCTTAAAATACAGGCATTTTCATTTCTGTCTTGTGGAGCAAAAAACAATTTTATATACAAAAAAAAATTTTGAACATAGTATTTAGTCATCATGGTGAGCTAAGGAGAGTACATTTGAGGCTTCTCCCTGTCTAGAAGAGGCTGCTGAGAAGAGTGAAGGAAGCAATGCTTTTAATAATGGGACCTAGGAGACAGAAAGTTTCTTCAGATTTTCCTAAGCAGTGCCACTTTTCAACCACTTATTCCAGAGAACCATCAAAGATGTGCAGCATGAGGTACGGACATGAGAATGCAAATTACCCAATGTTTTGAAACAATTCCTAAATGGGAATTTAAAATTTAAAAACACCAACAACAAATCATCTATTCACACTTGGGGAGTCCAGATGAGCACAACCAAGTTTTCAGAAAAGCTTCTGGTCTGGTTCATCCCACTCCTCACCCAAAAACTCATATACAAAAGTTTCAGATTTTCTGAAAAGCAAATGTTCATCCTTCAAATGTTTGAAAAATGTGAGGTTTTTGGAAGCCAAAGCTCAGTAGTAAAAAGAACAACCAAAGATATTATCCTGTGAACTGCATTAGCCCCCTGAGTCGAAGCAGGGCCTCTAGTGCCTATTTACCTGAGATCCATGATGGCTTTGTGGAGAAATTCACATCCCGTACAGACTGCAGTAATTCAACACTGTTGTTTCTTTTTGGGGGAGGGGTAGTTTCCTGAACATTTTTTCCTCTGAGACCATGTGCCCAGTGGATTCCTGAGTCCACTGTGTACACTTGGGAGGAGGGTCATGTAAATTGCAAGACAGCTACAGCTGAACCCACAGCCTTCACTTTTCAGCAAAGGCTCATCTACAAAAAGAAATCAGAACTACAACAAAGACTTTTGAACGTCCACTATGCACACAAAAGATTGTGCCAAAATCTCTTCAACTTTCCAATTTATTTATTTATTTATTTATTTATTTATTTATTTATTTATCGAGAGAGAGAGAGAGAGAGAGAGAGAGAGAGAGAGAAATTTTTAATATTTTTTTTTTTTTTTTAGTTTTCGGCGGGCACAACATCTTTGTTTGTATGTGGTGCTGAGGATCAAACACGGGCCACATGCATGCCAGGCAAGCGCGCTAATACCTGAGCCACATCCCTAGCCCCTATCCAATTTATTTCTAAATTTATTTCTAAATTCCACAGAATATTAAAAAAAAAAAAAAAAACTGAACTCGATAAACAATCCCCAGGATCACTCATTAAATTCTTCTAGTATATTTTCTCGCCCCTCCGCCATCCTTGGGTTCTGGAGATCTAACTCAGGACCTGGAACATGCTAGGCAAGTACCCTACCTTTAAGCTATGCCCATGTCTTGGTTTGCTTTTGATTTCTTTGTTTTGTGCTAGAGGAAGCCAGAAAGAACCCAGGGCTTCATGCATATGGGCTCCTGCTTGCTCCGCAAGCGCTCTGCTATGGAGCCACACCCCAGCCTATCCTGTTGATTTGATTTGATTTTTCTCTTCACTCTGGGCCCTTTACCACCTCTGTCTCCATTAATATCTAAAATCTTCTATACTGGCCATGACGTCAGGATCCTCCCACCTCAGCTACCCACATAGCTGGGATGATAGGCACCCACACACCATGCCTGGCTAACTCATCATCTCACACCAAAGGGGAAAGAGAATGAGAACCCAAAGAACTTATCCCAGGACCTCAACCCAGAGCAGTACCTGGCCAATCTAACTAGATTCACTCACCCATGCTATGCATCTTCTAGGCATGCCGCTTAATTTGTGTGTGTGTGTGTGTGTGTGTGTGTTTTAAGTGGGACTACCAGATATATGCTTTGGTTGGCTTGGAAATATTTCCAAATATCCCTAAAATTTTCTAAGAAATCTCTTGCATGCAGTCTACACCCTGCCACAAAATATCATAACTCAACACTCCACCAAAGAACCTCAACTTTGGAAGCCATGTTGCACTTCTACTCCTCATGCTTTCTCCCTGGTAAAGTGAGGAACTCTGAAGCAGCATCCTCTAATATACCCCACACTAGACACGCCCACAGATGGCTCCACCCCTGAGTGATGACACCAATACCCATACCACGCCCCTTGCCCCAGGCACAGATAGGCTCCCTGGGGCTGCAGACTCAGCCCCGCCCTAGCCCACACTACAGCCTAGACTCCTCTGATGACATTTAACCTACCTCTTCCAATCTTGGCTTCCCTTCATTGAGCACCCACTAAAACTAAACTTATTTAATATCTACAACACCCATAAAATGTCTGCACTACTTTATGCCCACTTGGACTTGAGGGTAACAGGAATGAAGTTGTTTAAGCTTTTCAGAGCCACTGACCTCAAACCTCCTCTCACCACTCTCTCACAGCCGACACACACTATGTGTTCTGACAGTCTTGACTCAAGGACGAGACACATCACTGGATATAGTATTGCTTAAACAGTATTGAGCTTAGAATTAGGAGAGACTCTACACTGGAATTCAATACTAATATTATAAGACATAGACTAATATTTTATGAAACTTAGATCATTGTTAAAAAACAAAACACCTTTTATTCTTGTTTTCAGTAAGTCAGCATGAAGATACAGGCATTCTACACTGAACTACACCCACACCCATTTTTAATTGTTTTATTTTATGTTTTCATCTCAGAAAATTAATGCAATAGTGCAGAAATTAAAAATTTAAAACCAAAAAAGCTGAAGGAATCCAGTTTTGTAACTTAACTCCATGATAGACAGTTTCTCTGTAATCAAAAATCAAGAAGAGGGCCCAACAAAAAGATTGATGGGCAGTTAAATTCATTGAGTGCCTTTCACAGGCTATGACAGCAGATGGGCCCCAGGCTGTCTGCTTAGGACAATCTGCCATTTCAGGCACTTATGTGCTTTGGGGCACATGGGGGAATATTTTAGGAACCAGAAGGGTTGGAGGATATTGGAAACTGAGACAGTAGAGCAACCAAAGTCGTGTTGAGCCACCAGTTGTCCCCAAAGCCATCTTAATTGTTCTGGAATCCCACTCCCCCTAGACACAGCCCCCTCTGCTGATGGCCTTCTTTGCCCCCATGGGCTCTGGCAGGTCTAGCTCCAAATTCCAGGTCTCAGGCTTTCTTTTGGAACACTCTGCATGGGATCACAACTTATCTACCAAGTGATAGGCTCTGAGGTCCACAACAAAAACTTCATAAGAAACAGGAAATTGTGAAGGAGTCAGATGGGAAGAGGCCTGAATAATGAGAAAGTTAAGAGGATGGGAGTTTCAGGATGTCAGGCCAACAATGAGGGAGATGAAGAGAGGCAGGAAGCTGATTGTGAGGCAGGGATGGAGATATCACGGAGGTGGATGGGGTGGTGGTGATAAAATGGGCAGCTTAAGATGATATGGATGGAAATGTTGATACCAATGAGGATGCCAAGACAATGAGGAAAAAAAAAAAAGCCAGTCTTCCTGGTGCAGGCCTGTAATCCCAGCAACATGGAAGGCTAGAGCAGGAGGATCACAAATTCAAGCCTCAGTCTCAGCATTTGAGTAAGACTCAGCAGTGGAGTGAGACCTTGTCTCACAATCAGAAAATGGAAAGAAGCAGAGATGAAGTTCAGTGTTACAGTACCACTTGGTTCTGTCACCAGCACCAAAAAGAGAGAGAGAGAGAGAGAAAATATTAAATAAATAAATAAAAGTCCCTTGACCTGGTCTTTCCTTTTTATTTCTTCAAAGTACTTTACAAAGAAAAAATTGCAGTTTTTATTTTCATTTTATATTTTTGTACATTTTCATAGGTCTCAGGCACTTTCAATAGCCAAACCAGCCTTCAGAGCCTTTATTGTACTTGACCATGTTCAATATAAACCCAAATATATATATATTTAAATCAAAATAGAAATATGGCTGCAGTGGCACAATCTGTCACCCCTGTACTTCAGGTGACTGAGGCAGAAGATCAAATTCTGCCTGGCAATGGAGCCAGGCCCTGGCCAAAAAATAAATAAATAAATAAAAAATCAAAGTCTTGGTATAAAATTCAGTGTTAGTGGCCACTGGTTCACTCCTAGAAGCAAAGTAGAAGTGGGTATCTTATTCTCATTCCAGAAATTTTTGTGTCTATGTAGTTAGCTGGACTACAAGTTTATGGTTGGTATGAGATCATCTTAAAGGTCAGAGATTAAATGGCCCTTTTTTTTTTCCTTTATTATTTACAAATTTGATTTTTTTTTTTTAATTTGTTGGTGTTTTCATATGAAATCATGTTGTCCAATATTGCACCAAAATTTTGGTGGTCACTACCACCAACAGCTGACATGTTCTCTCCTGCCACATATGGATGGAAATGTGGATACCAATGACAAGCAAGGAGAGAAAAAATAAGCCAGGCTTATTTTTTTAGAGTATCTCTAACAGCCAAATAAAAAGGTTGGCCTTAGATTGATTTCTCTGGATTTTTCTTTTTTTAACCCCAATAACTCAAAGTTTCCATCACCTTTGTTTCATTCCTTTCTGAGTACCCTGAATTCAAGCCAGGTAGTGACCTCCTTTCCTCCCCTCCTCCATCCAATCCACCTGGACAGACACCCTCACTGTCTTGTTCTCATTCTCTTCTGAACTCCAGTCAGGCTCTCCTCAGAGCTCACTCCATGATTTACACCAAGGAATCAGCTCCAAATTGCCCAATCTCATGGCTAATTTTTCTAAGTCATCAAAAATTTTAGCCAATCATTTTTGTTTGTTTTCCTAGTTCACACTCTGTATGTGAAGCTTGGCTTCAGAGCCTGTGACCTAAGTCGTTCATCCTTGTTCCAAATGCCTGTGAAAGTAAGAACCCAGCAAACACCAGGTCCTCCAGATGGAGCCATGCAATAATGGAGTTTTGAACAGCAAAGTGCAGGCTCAGAAACAACAACATTCTGGTGAACTCTGTTTTTGTTGTTGTTGTTGTTGCTATTTTTATTTTTTTGTTTTTTGTTTTAATTAGTTGTAGATAAACATAATATGTTAATTTATTTATTTATTTTTATGTGGTACTGAGGATCAAACCCAGTGCCTCACAACCATGAGGCAAGCACTCTGCCATCAAGCCACAATCCCAAACACTCAGGTCAACTTTTAACAGTACATAATCCCAGCATGGTATGGGCTGAATACCAGGAATTCCAAATACTCAGGAAACTGAAGCAGGAGGATTTAAAGTTCAAGGCCAGTCTGAATTTTAGTGAGAACCTAAGTAACTAAATTAGATCATGTCTAAAAATTTTACAATAGATTAAAAAGGACTGGGGAGAAGGCTCAGTGGCAAAGTGCCCCTAGGTTCAATATTAAAAGCAACAACAACAACACAATAACACTTCTTTGTTTCTTGATGCAAAATAAACCTGTTCAATAAGGCCATTTAACATTCCTGTGGAAGTCTCAAAACCACACTCCATGAACTGTTGCATATGGAAAACTGATGATTCAACAGTTGGCTTGTAGAACATTGAATTTTGTGGAGATGATTTGATATCACTTTACCATTCACTGAATTTTTATTTTGTCCACCTAAATTTTACCTGCTTGCCTCATTCTCCCACATCACACCATTTAGTTCACTTAACCATAATAATCCTAAGAAAAATAGCTAATATTAATTAGTAGATTCTCTGTTCCACCTCTAATCTCTTCAAGGATACATAGAAACCAGGATTCTTTAGGACTAAATGGAGTACAAACTTAAAATATCAACATACTTAATCATCATTACTTGAAGTTTTTTTTAAAGTCCTTTCTTGATTTAGTACTTGTACTTGAACCAAAGGTTGCTTTGCCACTAAGCTACATTCCCAATCCTTTTTATTGTTTTGTCCTGAGGCAGGGTCCCCCTAAGCTGCTGGGACTAGCCTAGAGATAGCAACCCTGTTATAGCCTCCCATGTCCCTAAAATGCTAGGTAAAATTTGAAGATTTTAGTCAGAAAATTATCCTCTGGTGTCCCCTTTGCCCCACAAAGTCTCCACACTGATTATCCCTTCCTCTTTGTTCATTAGTGAGGCAATGACCTGAGGACATTCCTTGTCACTATCCCTGAATGCAGAATCTCACAGGGTCAATGCAAAATAGACACTTATCCCTATTATATCCCTATGATTGATTTTCCTGAGCGGTGAACTACACTGTACCAACCTGAGAGCCCCAGACTGCATTGACCTTCATCATACTTCTGGGACAATGTATTCCCCCTGGAACTAAACAGGCCTTCAGAAATATTTCTTCCAGTGGAGAAATAATTATTGTGGCACATTTTAATTAAATCACTGGTCAGGCTTGAAGCAGGACATGAAACTTTATTTGTCATGGCACGTGAGATGTGCAGAAAGCAAGTCCCCTCTGCAACCTCTGACACTGTGCAGCAGGTAGGGTACCTTTACACCTAATTGACCACAACAATTGGAATGACCAAGAGATCTTTATTGTATCAGTGCAAAAGAGGAGAAAGGAGAGAGAGAGAGAGAGGGAGGGAGAGAACCCAGAGAAAAAGGAGAGCAAGACCAAGAGAGGGAGACAGAGAGAGAAAAATCAAGAGAGAGGAGCCCAGCAGGAGGGAGTATTTATAGCCCAAATCTAATGGGGCCTCTGGGGCTGCAAGCTGCCTTGGTGGTATAGTGTGATTGTATCATACAGTAGTGACATTTTCTGCCTTCAGACAGAAGGGGCAGGGGCTAGATGTTGGTTTCCATTGCACCACACAGGTGGGGGTCCAGTATTCAGCCTTTAGTGGGGTTGAGTGTTCAGACTTGATGCAAACAGGTGATAAATAACCCCACAGAGTGGGGTTTGAGTGAATGGGTTATCCTGTAGCTAACATTTGTTCAGCCTGACCTGAAGACAACTTTGTTGAGCCTGCTCTGAATCTAGCAATGGCCATGCAAATACATTAATGTGACTGGTGAAATGTGGTTTTTCTACCAGCTTGGGCCTTCTAACATAGTCCTAGAAAGAGAAAAAAAACATGATGAACTTTTTTTTCAGTCTTATCTTTAGAGGGTGGCCAGGGCCATGAGGGCTTTCATTCTTTTTTTTAGGATACACATTTTCTCTTTTGACTCAGGTGTGATGAATAGTCTGTGGGCTGGAATGGGTGTTGGAAGTCAGCAGTCTCTCAGGACTGGTTATCTTCAAAGAAATTAATGAACTTTAAGTTGAACCTCTTGGAGAGACTTAGCAACAGTTTGGAGTAGAAACAGTTTATTTGGTAAGGGTGGAAGTAGGGCCCTGGAAGAATTAACATTTTAATCTACCACAGGTGGTCTTCCAATTTCTGGATCCAAGCTGGCTTCCATTTCTGTGATCTGACCAAATCTGATACTAAACCTGTTTTTCTGATCTCTTAGATAGTGCTACCAATATTTTCGCCAGGCAACTACACTGACTGTCTTTAATTGTTTTTTTCATTTCCCCCCTCTAATTTTAGCTATGCCTACTGCTGTAAGAAAAGGGGAATTGAAATGACATGGCTGGGGCAAACACTTTGGAGTCGCCTTTTAGAAATTTAAATGTACCTGTTGGGACTTTTAACTCTTAGTACAATTATTTTCAGTGAGGACACACAGCAAATTTAAACCTGTATTATTTACCAAACACATACAGACATGCAAACACATGGTGTACATACATACACAAAATAAAACAATAAACAAAGGATTTGTAGATTTTTAAAAACATTTTACTTTGAGGGCTAACCCTTGTAAGTTGATCTCTGAACAAAACAATGTGTAAAATTGAAACCTCCATAGTTGGATAAAATAGGATTGATCAGAAAAACACATTATCCTCTGCAGGCCAGATCAAAATTATAAGCTTAAAAAATGTACAATTATAAAAGCCTTCCTGGTGTCTGGCCTGATGTAGCCCTCAAATGTAAAAGGCATTTAGTAAAAGAAGTGAGGGCTTGTGGGAACTCAGAGAAAGAAGGATATTGATTTTTTTAATTGTAAGGGAATATAGACAAAGGCTGTGTCCACACCCCTCCCTGAAAGGATTTCCCAAAGAAGCACCAAGGGAGCCTGCAACCATAAGTCTAACAGTTAAACTTTTGAGGGAGAATTTTCTCCTTTAAAATTGGGTTCTGTTGTGCCTTGTGTGGTGCCATTGTCCCTGGAGTTTGTGGGACCTATTAGAGAGTTCAGGACAGAGAATTCTGCTTGGGTATCCACTGCAAGATTGACACATTGGCCCCATATCTTGGCAATTATTATAGATTGATGGGGGCTGAGAGGTATCTGAGTTTTTTTGATCTGGTTCTAAGCCAGCTTTTCCTGGTCTCTTGGATAGCACTACTAATATTTTAGCCTGGCATTTTTTAGCTTTATCATCTGGGCTGCCATGGTTCTTAAAAACCTCCTTGAACAACTCCAATAGCTGGGACATATTTATGGTGGCAAATTTTAGTAAAGCAACATGAGAGTGCAATAAAGAGAGAGTGAGAGACTTCTAAAATCAATTTGACTTTTTCTAAGTCTCAGTCTGGAAGAAGTTAAATAGACTTTTTAATTTATATTTTCACATTAGTTCTCTACTGAGCCATTTTGCAGTCATGTATATTCCAGTGCAAGCCTTAGTGAGGAGCCTAGGGCTTTTTAACCATTTCCCACACCACCCAGTGGTTGGTAATCAGACCAGGTTAGGATTTGTGTTTCCCATGACAAAGCTAACAATTAAAACAATAAGTAGAAACAAAAGGATGGTGAAAGTCAACAATTTGACAGGGTGCTGAGCATGACTCAAGTCAGAGGATGGTGGTTTATTGGGTCCCTGATGATTCCAATCTGCCAAAATAAAAAGAAAGGAATTGCTGGGGTGAAGAGTCAGAGGACTTTGTCAGCAACAGAGACAGACATGAACAAGCAAGAGACAGACATGGACAAGGCACTCTCTCCTGAAATACCCTGGCATCAGACCATCCCCAAGGTCTACTTACTGGCTCAATGTGTTATGCACCCTGTCAAAAAGTGCTAGGGTTCCAGGTCTGAGCTGCACCAGATACACTTTCACAGGTGGGCTTGAATACATGAACACATGGTGTCCAGACACGCAACCCAGAGAGCTCCCACAAATTCAGAAGAATGGCAATCTTCTCTGTGAAGCAAGGTTCAGGAATCCCTCATGCCCCAGAGCCACATTCCTTACTCCTGAAATCTGGATGGAGCCTCCAAATGTTGTGGCACTTTGGAAATAAATGACTGAGTCAGTCTTGAAGCAGGACATAAAACTTTATTCACCATGGTAGGGGTTCAAAAGCAACAAGCAATCTTTGACCCTTTGCAGAAGGTAGGGTACATTTTAATAACTAAAAACTGCAAGCAACCAGTAGCTCAAACCATTACCAACATAAGAACTTGGTCAAAGTGACCTAGCTAAGGGAGTAGTACATGCTCCCACACCACCAAAAAATGGGGGACTAAAAGAAGAACATCTTCCATTGTATAAGAATAAAAGAAACACTTTTTCAGCTGCTATGCATTGCTTAACAGTGTCTGCTAAGAAGCATGGGAGAGGTGGGTTTTCTTTTGTGAGAGATATTTTTATATGAAATGGAGTCTCAGTGTAAAATGGAGTTTGTCTACTTAAGGCCCATATAGTTTAAACCATAACATGATGAAAACTTAACTCCATTCCCATCATAGAAAGCTTTCTCAATCATTCATTTTCCCTGCTTCCAACTTCACATTCATGCAATGTACACCAGACATTTTCAATTTCATAATGGAAAACAAACAAATGAAAAAGCCTTCACTAACTTGCCTTGGATGAAGGATCACAACAGATTGATACCCAATGTCCTTCAGGATCAGGACCCTTCCTGTTGTCCAGCCTCACCTTCCTCCACTCACTTGCACAATCATTTATGCATGCCAAAATAAAAAGTTAAATAATAAATAAGTAAAAGAAACTGCTCCTGATTCTCTGGATGCACAATGCTTGATGTATATTTTTAAAAAATTGATCATATTGCCCTTCCTCCATTATGGTTTTGAAAAAGTGTGGAACATGGGGCTTTCTCCATCTTGGCATATGCCCATTCTTCTCTGTAGCCATCACAGTGGAACACCCCTGTAGGTACTCATTATCTCTGTACTTTGTGATACAGCATTGAGAATTTCTGTTGAGGGATGGGAGAAAAGTTTAAAATTATTTTCTCCCAGAAGATTTCTAAGTCAGCCATGGAGGGTGAATGCCTGTAATACCTGCAACTCAGGAAGCTGAGTAAGAAGGGTCACAAGTTCTAGACCATCATAGGTAACTTAGTGACACCTGGTGTCAAGATATAAAGTATGGGTTAGAAATGTAGGTCAGCAAAATAAAGCTTGCCTACCAAGTACAATACCCTAAGTTTAATACTCAGAATCATTTAAGAAGAAGAAGAAGAAGAAGAAGAAGAAGAAGAAGAAGAAGAAGAAGAAGAAGAAGAAGAAGAAAGAAGAAGAAGAAGAAGAAGAAGAAGAAGAAGAAGAAGAAGAAGAAGAAGAAGAAAGAAAGAAAGAAAGAAAGAAAGAAAGAAAGAAAGAAAGAAAGAAAGAAAGAAAGAAAATAAATAAATAAATAATGCATTTAAAAAATGATAGGACTAAGATATAACTAGGGGAGAGAGTATTTATGTAATGCTCACAAGGTCCTGGGTTGGATCATCAATAACACACACACACACACACACACACACACACACTCACACACACACACAAATGATACACAAATAAACCATCCTACACCATGATCAAAAGGGATTTATTCCTGAAATATAAGATAATTCAACATGTGGAAAATCAATGCAATCCAGGACATTCATGGAAGGAAGAACAGAACCCAAATGATCATTTCAGCTGATGCAGGGGAGGAAAGCACTTGACACACTCCTTTGTTTTAAAACAATGATTATTCTGAAAGTTCTACTGAGAAATAATTTCAATTGCCTATGCTGCTACAAGGTAAACAATGTGTAATTTTTTTACAACTGATAAGTTTAAGATATTTCAGATGAAAGAGAATATTAGACAATATATTGGTGGATGACTAATGTAATCTAGGAGCTAAAAACAATTAGCTACATTAGCCCTTATTGAATGTGTCACATGTGTCTGTGTATGGACCATGTGTGTTAGTTACAGAAAAAAAATATTGAACTAAAAGAAACCACATTTTTGAATAAAGAAATGATATTCTCTCTGGACTCATAGAATTTTAGCCAGATGACAAAATACCAAGAGACTCATGACCTCTAATACCCCTACAAATGAGACCATGAAAGGTGAGGGGGAAATGAGGACCTAGACTGGGTGTATCATTCAGGGAGATGAAATTAACCTAATCAGGGGAAAACACATCTGAAGCAAAAGGATGCTCAAAACTTCTGCCCAGGAACATCTTGGTATTACATTTGCTGTATCTTACATTTCCTTTGGTGTCGTAAATGATAATTCCTGTTTTAGTGACCTAGATCCTGTTTCTTCTACATAATGCTAATGTGTTTTAATAATTATTTTTGTTTTTCAATATCTAATAGGAAGGAAAATTTATGTGAATCTTCCATAAGCATAAAAGTGTTATAGAAATTTGAGCCCAAACTATTTAAAGAGTCTTTTCTATTCTTCCAGACAAAGAAGCAGAAGATTCTTTCATGTACTTAAGAGGCTATGATAGTTTGGACTTGAGAGTCCCACAAAGGCTGAGATGTTTAAGGATTTGTCCCCAGCATGGTGCTCTTGGGAAATGATGAATGTTCAGAAGTAGGGCCTAGAGGAAATTTGTTGGGTCATTGGGGGTGTGCTCTCAACGTCAAGTGATTTTGGGTTTTATTTTATTCATTTACTTATATGCAGTACTGAGAATCCAACCAGTGCCTCTTGCACACATGCTAGGCAAGTGCTACCACTGATCCACAACCCAGAACTAAGGTGAGCAGATTTTTTTTAACACATGCTCTCACCATGAAGTGCAGCCTTTCTCCAGGCCCAAAAGCAGTGTGCCAAATTGACATTGGAGTGAAATCTCCAAAACTGAGCCAAAAGAACCCTTCTTCTTTACAATTTGATTATCTCAGGTATTTGCTATACCAAGAGAAAGCCGACAGGCACAAGAATGAAAACTAATAATCCTGATTGAATAGTTGAACCATGATCTCTCTTATGAGAGCAAAATATTCTTTGCATATCTTTATTGGACCAGCCTGGCCAGGATACGTCTTTTAAGAATAGTTGAATTTAGGGCTGGAGATGTGGCTCTAGTGGTAGTGCACTTGCCTGGCATGCATGAGGCCCGGGTTCGATCCTCAGCACCACATACAAACAAAGATGTTGTGTCTGCTGAAAACTAAGAAGTAATTATTAGAAAAATTATCTCTTTCTCTCTCTCTCTCTCTCTCTCTCTCTCTCTCTCACTCACTCTCTCTTTAAAAAAATAGTTGACTTTAGAGATCTGAATTCAATTTAGTCTTGTGACTTTCATCAACCAATGAAATATAAGTAGATTGAAATGTGTGTAATAATGACAAAGATTTATCACCTATTAGGCATACTTCTTTTCTTTTTTATACAAATGGCAATTTTATTTTATTTATGAATCTAATGTAATATTTGGAGTTATTTATTACCATGGCACTATTTATACAAAAATGACTGATCTACAAAACTTCTGTTGTATTTTAAAACCATATCATACAATTGAGTCTTTGAAAATATTTATTGAATTTCCAGAAATGCATTTATTATAATTGCATATGAGGACGCTTTGGTCAATCAAAATATACTTTCTGTGAAACTTAGAGAAAAACCCATTTCCTTATTGAAATGTTTCAAGCGGCTTTTTCTCTGTTCAGGCTCAAAAATGGAGAGGTAGAACCTAAGGTTCACACCACTTCCAGGATCATGGAAAGGCATTTGTTCCCATGCTTACATCATGTGCAGAAACTGATTAAGGGATTGTGAAATAAAACATGTGGGAAGCCATTGGTTTTGCCTAGGCTCCAAAATAGAATAAGCAGACCAAATCAACATGGAGTTCCATCCCAGTAGCTGAGTGCTATGGATCTCAAATGGCCTTAAAGGCCATGTGCTGCAGGTTGGTTTGCCAGGCTGTGGTACCACTGGGAGGCGGTAGAAACTTTAGGAGGCAACTTCAGGTAGAAACACATTAGAGGGCATTAGGTCTTTGGGATCATGAACTTGAAGGGAATTTTGGGATGCTGCCTTTCTTCTTTGGTCTCTTTTTGCTTCCTGGCTACCATGATGTGAGAAGTTTTGTTCAACCACATGCTTCCCACCAAGATGTTCAGCTTTACCACAGGGCCAAAGGGATGAGACCAAGGGATCATGGACTGAAACATCTGAAACTGCTTTGAAGTTGCTTAACTCATGTATTTTGTCACAACAATGAGAAGCTAACATTGAGTTTTGGTTCATGTGGAAACATATAAATCACTTCAGCTGTAAACAACTAAATTGTCTCTATATATCACTTCTGTTTTCTATCAATGATGCATAATTATGTTATTCCCCACAGTTCTTCAAATCTGTTCTGATTCTGAAGGCTACCTGATTTACAAGTCATTTTTCTTAGTTTCTTAAATAAACTCATTTTGAATTAATCTCATCAAAGATGTTCTTCCACCTTACTCAGGCATCCATTTAGGGAAAGGGCAATGCCACTTTGAATTTTACTTCATGAAGAAGAGGAGGCCAGGTCCACAAGTCAACAATAATGAACTAGAGTGCTCCTGCACCCATACCAAATGAGGAGTGGCAGCCCCTGTTCATTAGGGAGGCTTCACTAAACCCAAGTCAAACACATTGTGCAGCACCTGTATCTTTTCCAAAAACCAGTCTTTGAGAGCAACCCATCACTTTCAATGAAGATTTAACAGCAGATTTTACAGTCCAGCTCAGAAAGTTAACCACAATTCCATGGTGCTCAGTCACCATCATGAGCATAATGACACACTGCATAACACCCAGGCCATTTTGCTTTCTCATTCTCAGGTTGCCCTTTGCAATTTGTACAGGAGTCACACATTCTCCAAATCACTTTTTGTCAAGTACCTTTTATTGAGAACAGATGTGGTGTGAGTCCATGTATTATGAATAAAACAACATTCCAAGAATGTCAGGTGTGGTCATTTTGGGTGCCCTATCTACCATGCATGTGGTCTTTGACAGATGAATAAATAAAGAAAATAGATGACAGATAGATTGATCTTGCATGTGTCTGAAGAAATGAATCAACTTTTGCTCAAACCACATTTGTTTGTACCCTCTGTTCTCTCATTCCATGAATCTGTCAAGATTTATAAAACCCAGTTTGACTTTTTCACATCTTCATAATGGACCAGTAAATGGACAGACACTCTCATGAGACACCTTGTTATGATACACTTTGAAATGTGGAGCTGGCTTTTCCAATGACTGTATATGAACTACTGTGTGGTAGCCTACATACCATGAACTGAAGGAAGATTTAAAATTTCTATGAAGTTGGGCACAATGGTGCATGAATGTAATACCAGCAACTCTGAAGAACTGCAAGTTCAAAGTCTGCTTTATCAAATTAACAAGGCTCCCAGAAATATTGCAAGAATCTGTCTCAAAAAAATCAAACAACAACAAAAATACTCTTCTGGAAATGTTGCTCAGTCATTAGATAATTGAAAGATCTCTCAGGTTCTAAGACAGGAAAAATTCATATCATCAAAATGGCCTTAATATTAAATAGAGGATGCCATCAGAAGCCTACCAACCAAGAAAAGACCAGGACCAAATTGATAAAAAGCTGAGTTCTGTAGGACCTTTGAAGAAGGACTAACACTAATAATTCTCAAACTATTTCATGAAATAGAAACAGGGAACACTTCCAAACACATTCTATAGGGTTAATATCACCCTGATTTCAAAACCAGACAAAGACACATCAAAGAAAGAAAACTTCAGATGAATATATCTAATAAATACAGATGCAAAAATTCTCAATAAAATTCTGGCAAATCAAATACAAAAACATATTCAAAAGATAGTACATGATCAAGTAGGGTTCATCCCAGGGATGCAAGGTGGATTCAACATATGGAAAACAATAAATGTAATTCATCACATCAATAGACTCAGAGAGAAAAATCATATGATCATCTCAATAGATGTAGAGAAGGCATTTGACAAAATACTGCACTTTTTCATGTTCAAAACATTAGAAAAATAGGGATATCAGCAACATACCTCAAACTTGTAAAGGCTATCTATGCTAAGCCTCAGGACAACATCATTCTAAATGCTGAAAAATTGCAAGAATTCCCTCTAAAAACTGGAGCAAGATAGGGATGCCCTGCTTCACCACTTCAATTTTACATAGTTTTTCAAACTCTAGCCTTGGCAATCAGACAGACAAAAGAAATTAAAGGGATATGGATAAGAAAAGAAGAACTCAAATTATCACTATTTGCAGAAAATATGACTCTATACCTAAAAGGCCCAAAACATTCCACCACAAATCTTCTAGACCTAACAAATGAATTCAGTAAAGTAGCTGGATATAAAATGAACACCTTTATCAAAGGCATTTCTCTACATGAGTGACAAATCCTCAGATAGAGAAACTAGGAGAACCACCCCATTTACAATAGCCTCCAAAAACAATAAAATACTTTGGAATAAACTTAATGAAAGAAGTGAAAGACCTACAATACAAACTAGAGCATACTAAAATAAATAAATATATCAAAATAAAAAATTAAAGAAGACCTTAGAATATGGAAAGATCTACCTTTTTCTTGGATAGGCAGATTTAATATTGTCAAAATGACCATACTACAAAAAGCACTGTACAGATTCAATGCAATCCCAATCAAAATCCCAATGATATTTCTCATAGAAATAGAAAAAGCAATTGTGAAATTTATCTGGAAAAAAAAAAGAGACCCAGGATGTCAAAGCAATTCTTAGCAAGAAGAGTGAAGCAGGTAGCTTTACTATTCAAGACTTTAAACAATACTACAGAATAGTAACAAAAGAAGCATGTTATTGGCACCAAAACAGACCTGTAGACCTTGGTACAGAATACAGGAAGGAGAGACTAACCCAGGTAACTGCAGTTATCTAGTATTAGACAAAGGTGCCAAAAACATACATTGGAGAAAAGATAGCCTCTTCAACAAATGAGCATGGAAAAGTGGAAATCCTCATGTAACAAAATGAAATGAAAACTCTATCTCTCACCATGCACAAAAATCAACTCAAAGTGGATCAATGACCTATGAATTAAGCCTGAGATGTGTACCCAAATCTCCATCATGTCAGATTAGGCCCCTACTTCATTAATAAGACTCCTATAGTGCAAGAAATAAACTGAAGAATCGATAAATGGGATGGATTCAAACTAAAATATTCTCCCTGATAAGTGGAAGCTGATCCATAATGGGGGGGGGGGGGATGAGAAGAATGGAAGAACTTTGATTAGGCAAAAGGGAGGGAGGGAAGGGGAAGGGGCTTGGGGGCAGGAAAGATTATGAAATGAGAAGCACATCATTACCCTGGGTACATGTATGACTCATATGGTGCAAAGCTACATAGAGTACAAACAGGAAATGAAAAATTGTGTTCCATTTCTATACAGTAAATCAAAATGCATTCTGCTGGCATATGTACCTAATGGGAATAAATAAATAAATAATTTTAAAAAATTTACAAGAACCCCATTTACCAAAAATAAATAAATAAAATAAAATAAAGCAAAATGTACATGGAGCAACTGCAAATTGATGGGAATACCTGTGAAATTTTATATGGGAATTTGTTTTGAACACACCTTATAGGACCCAAACAATGACACACTTCAAAGACTGAAGCCTTTATTCACCTGAAAGTTCTACATACACCCACCTGGGTTCCTCTTACACAGGGGAGATCTTAGAATGGTTGCTGCCACCTGGAGCACACAAAGACCTTTAAGGAGAGGTCTGGGGTCACCAGGAAATAGCAGAGTGCCCTTGTCAGGATCCTGATGTATCAGGTCTGCCTGGTCTTATGGCTTCCTTATCCCTGTGAACGTTTGTCCCCTGGTAGAGCTGGATGGAGCCCCTCAGAGACACCAGGAAGTGTAAGCATCTTTTGTTTGTGACCAGACACAAACTCCTGATTCCTGTCCTGTTCAGAGTGTCAACTGCCCTGCTAGGGATTCAGTCCCCAGCTGCAGCCAGAAACCCTGCTTGGCCTTTGCTTGGCAGTGAGGGAATCCCACCTGAGAGCTGTGAAGAGATACCTCATTGCACCTCGCTGGGCTGAAGCCTGATTTCTCCTCCAGAAGCAGAACAGTGCCAGCTTCTTCCAATTATGGCTTCTGTCCTGCTTTAGAGGAGATGACCAGACAGTGCCTGGCATCCAAAAAAAAAAAAAAAAAAAAAAAAAAAAAACAAGACTTGACAACTTGACAGGCAAGAAATGTCACTTGGTACTGGGCACTTCAGCATCTCAGTTTTCAGGCTCAAGAGGTGGCAGGGGATCCCACATGGAGTCACCAAGCTAATCCCCATTGTAGGCATAGGACTTTGCAAAGGCCCTGAAACCAAACTTTCTACCACAGCTTCTCAACCAGCAAATTCTTCCAGCTTGGACACCAAAGGCTGAGTCCATATTGGGCCGCCTGTGAGCTTGCAGATGCCTTTTGACGAAACCCCTCCTGGACCCACAGAGATCTGCTGATGGAAACCAGGACTTAGCTTAGCATTGCCCCCAACACATGGACCCCCCACCCGAGCAGACCCCAAAGCCTGTCACAGACACTGGCCTGCAAAATCAACCTGTGCAATAAAACATACACTTTACAAACATATAACATGAAAATAACACACCACTACATTTGCTCTAGCCTTGAAAGTTACCAGGCTATTTGGAACAAGTCTAGGGCAGTACATTTGATACCGTTCATAAATATATTCTTGGAAAATTCAACTTTCCAAAAATGACTCAAGGAGAACCACTGGGAATCATTGAAAAATACAGAATCAGTCATAAAAAAATCTTCCTGTAAAGGAAATGTCAGACTCAGTCACTGAAAAATCCAAACATTTCATAAAGTTATACAAGTAAATTTGCACACGATTTTAGAGAATAACAAGAGATATGATATACCTAAATCATACTAAAGCTATTTTATGACCCAAACCCTTGAAGATAGTGCTGGCAAAAACCTGAGTATCAGGAAATTCCTGAAAATAGGTGCAAAAATTTTATTTGAAGTATTAGATACCTTAATGTAGAAACACATAAATAGGATACAAGTATGATGAACTACTAGGCTTTCTCAAAGAAAAAGATTTTTCTTTAAGAAAAATCTATGCAGATTACTATATGACTGGGTTATAATCTTGCAATCAATGAAAACAGCATTTGAAATTTAAAAATCTACAGAAAGGGAAATCATAAATAAATTCAGTTAATCATTGGGATTGAGGTTCCGTGGGAGAGTGCTTGCCTCGCATGGAAAAAGCCCTGTGTTTTATTCTTAGTACTGCATATAAATCACTAAAATAAAGGTTCATTGACAACCAAAAAAAAAATTTAAATATAAATAAGTGAATTAGTTGGCTAGTTAGTTAAAAACAAACCCAGTTGACTTTTCTCATAATATTGGAGAAAAAAATTATTTTTCCCAAATCCAAATGCAACTTTCAAAAGTTTATGGCAGGGGCTGGGGTTGTGGCTCAGAGATAGAGAACCCATGTACCACACATGAGGCATTAGCTTCTATCTTTAGCACCACATATAAATAAAATAAAAATACTACATTCAACTATAACTAAATAAAATAATTTTTAAAAAATTTAGGGCATATAAATCCAGTCCATGTGTTTTTACTGAGTGAATGCCTGTATGTTAATTCAAGAATAATCATTATTGTTTCAGCTCTTCTTTCATTTTCAGAATTATATTATAAAGCTAATTTTGAAACTTGATATTTCACTGGACATTACATCCTAGAACATTCTCAAAATAACACCATTAGTCTGTTATTTTTAACTGTGCTCTGCTAACCTTATATTTTAAACATCCCTTAAAGTTACAAGTGGTAAAGTTTAGTGATGCTATTCAGGTATATTGGGACATTTAAGAAGTGGGGCTTATAGGGAAAATTTTAGGTCATTGGAGGCCGACCTTCAAGGGGATTATGGGGCCCTGGCCCCTCCCACATTCTTCCTATGTCTTCCTGGTGGCAGTCAGTTTTACTCTACCCTGATGTACTATCTCCCTTCAGGTCCAACTGACCAAGAACTGAAACATCCATAACCATGAACCAAACTTGGCTTGGTCAACAACACCCATAATCCCAGCAACTCATGAGGCAGAGGCAGGAATACCACAAGTTCAAAGCCAGCCAGTACAACTTAGTGAGAATATGTCTCAAAGAATAAAAACACCCGGGAAAGTAGCTCAGTGTCAAAAAGCCCTGGAATTAATCCCCAGACAACTTAAAAAAAAAAAAAAAAGTCACATAAGCCTTGTCATAGGTATGAATTATAAAGGTGGAGAACTAACACAGCTAAGTGGATTACTTTCTATAAAAGTTCTTATCTGGGGGTTCTGTGTTCTCTAAGAAAGGACCACCATTTCCTTATGGAAACATCTAGTAGAAGACTTGATAGACATCTGCAATTTCAATAAACATTCCAAGTGACTACCTAAACTGATTGCATAAATAACAGATTTCAACTGAAGATGGCAGCGAGGGGAGTGCATTATCCCCATGTGCCGCATCCCTGTGTGGGAGAATGACGAGTCAGGACTGCTAAAGGCTATCTTGTTAGGAATTTCCAGCAATAGTGGGGTGCTCCGGAACCTGGAGGAAGGATTTCCATCGCATGAGGATCGGCTGCGGGGACTCAAACGCGAGAGATTTGTCGCACGGAGGGTAACACTGCTTATTCAGCAAATTGCCCTGCGGCTAGAGTCTGCAGCGCACGCTGGTAAACGAAGAGATAGCGACACAAGGATACAGCGTTGCAGTGTCTGCCAGCCATGCAAGCACCATACTCAGTGCTGAATTCTGGGTTCGAGACGGGGGAAGGAAGCGGTCAGATTCGGTTCTCCACACTGGTCAGACCACAGAGGAGGCCAGCAGCCACCATCTTGGAAAGCTGACATCACCATCCCTGTTTTCGACTGACCGCAGCTCATTCAGCCATAGAACAGGTGATTTCAGGCTGCCATTCGCCTGCGGCTTGCAGACAGATTACTCAGGCTCAGTGCTAGATGACCCGTGGAGACTGCTTCTTGGAGCCTGCTCTTATCGGAGCCTACACCGAGCATGGAGTGGCTGAGTTCCGGCTCCCGGAACTGCTCTGGCCCAGGGCTAAGGAGCCCGTGGAAACTGCTTCTTGGTCCGGGTCCTGCTGAGTACTGTGGAGGTAAATACCAACCAAGCCTTCATGGGCAGTGGCAACAGGACTGAGATGGGGCCTGTGAGGGCCAGTCAGGACTCACCCGTTGCTTTGGTCACCCGGCAAAGGGAACGAAGTGCTGCCATTCGCATAGGATACCAACGTGGCAGAGATCTGATGTCATCAGAAAGCGGCAGATGAGAGAACTTCATCAACACCAGCGGCAACAGAAACAGTTGGTCTCCTGGTAGGGAGGGTGAGTCACAGACACCCGAGTCTCTCTCAATTTATCTTCGAGCCAGAGGGGAGGAGCCGGGCCGCCGCCCACGCCCAGAGCAAGCCCAGCACCTCGCTGGCGTGGTGGTCGCGTGACCCCAATTGGAGAGGGGGCAGAGTGGAGTTGCCACCCGCGCCCGCAAGGTGGGCAGACCTGCGACCCAGTGGTACGTGGGTGTGGTAGGAGGGGTAGGGCAGAGCCGCCGCCAGCGCCTGCAAGGTAAGCAGACCTGTGACAGACTGGTGGGTCAGGCCTAGCCGCCTGCCAGCATGGTACACATGTCACCCCAACTGGAGTAGGGGCAGAGCAGAGCCTTCACCCGCTCACAGATCAGGACCCGCCGGTGTGGTGTTTACGTGACCCCAATTGGAGTGGGGACGGAGCAGAACCGCCACCCGTGCCCAGAGGGTGGGCAGACCTGCGACCAACCTGCAGATCAGGCCCAGCTGAGGTCCGCGGGCATGGTAGGAGGGGCAGGGCAGAGCCGCTGCCCGAGCCTGCAAGGTAGGCAGACCTGCGACAGACTGGTGGATCAGGCCCAGCGGCCTGCTGGCATGGTACACATGTCACCCCAATTGGAGTAGGGGCAGAGCAGAGCCGCCACCCGCGCCAGGAACAGGCCCAGCGACCTGCCGGCGTGGTAGTCACGACACCCCAATTGGAGTAGGGGCAGAGCAGAGCCGCCACACGTGCCAGAAAGGTGGGCAGACCTGCAACCGACCAATGGAATATGCCCAGTGGCCGGCCGGGGTGGTAGGCACGTCACCCCAATTGGAGTAGGAGCAGAGCAGAGCCTTCGCCCGTGCCCGGAACAGGCCCAGTGGTCCGCAGGTGTGGTAGACAAGTCACACCAATTGGAGGGGGGCAGAGCAGAGCCACCACCCACACCTGCAGGGTAGGCAGACCTGCAACCGACTGGCGGATCAGGCCTGGTGGCCTGCCGGCATGGTACACTCATCACCCCAATTGGAGTAGGTGCAGAGCAGAGCCGCCGCCTGCGACCGGAACAGGCTCAGTGACGTGCCGGCGTGGTAGTCACGACACCCCAATTGGAGTAAAGGCAGAGCAGAGCCACCTCCCGTGCCCGGAGTAAGCCCAGCGACCCACTGGCGTGGTAGACACGTCACCCCAATTGGAGTAAGGACAGAGCAGAGGTACCGCCCACGCCTGCAAGTTAGGCAGACCTGAGACTCACCAGCAGGACAGGCCCAGGGGTCCGTGGGCGTGGTAGACACCTCACACCAATTGGAGGATGGGAAGAGCAGAGCCCCCGCCCGCACCTGCAAGGTAGGCAGACTGCCGCCCAACCCTGCAAGGGAGACTTTTCAACTATACAAGAGCAATATAAATATATAGGGGGAAAAAACATTTCAAAAACACAACAGTTTCACCAAGCAGAAAGAAACGCAAGCAGTATGAAAAGACAAGGAAAGAAAGGACCACAAGCAATGCAGGTCAACTCAACTTTAGAAGAGGTAACAGCTGCAGCAGATGGAATGTCAGATAAAGAATTCAGGATATACATGCTTCAGATGATCTGGAGTATCAAGGAAGACATTAGACAGCAAAATCAGACAATGAAAGACCACTTCGACAATGAATTACACAAACAAATCCAGGAAGCAAAGGATCAACTATACAGGGAGATAGAGGTTATAAAAAACAATCAAACAGAAATCCTAGAAATGCAGGAAACAATAAACCAACTTAACAACTCAATTGATAATACTACCAGCAGAGTAGAACACTTAGAAGATAGAACATCAGACAATGAAGACAAAGTATTTCAACTTGAAAAGAACATAGACAGCTCAGCATGACTGCTAAGAAACCATGAGCAGAAATCCAAGAAATATGGGATAACATTAAGAGACCAAACTTAAGAGTCATTGGGATACAGGAAGTTACAGAACTCCAAACCAAAGGAATGAGCAATCTATTCAATGAAATAATATGAGAAAACTTCCCAGACTTGAAGAATGAGACAGAATCCCAAATCCTAGAAGGCTACAGGATGCCGAATGTGCAAAATCATAAGAGATCCACACCTAGACGCATTATAATGAAGATGCCCAACATACAGTTTCAACAATAAAACTGAAAATCTCCTTATTAGGAGAGAATTTTAAAAGCTACAAGAGAAAGGAAGCACATTACATTTAGGGGTAAGCCAATCAGGATAACAGCTGATCTTTCAACACAGACTCTGAAAGCTAGAAGATCCTGGAATAACATATTTCAAACACTGAAAGAAAATGGGTTCCAACCAAGAATTGTGTATCCAGCGAAATTAAGCTTCAGGATGGAAGATGAAATTAAAACCTTCCATGATAAACAAAAGTTAAAAGAATATGCAGCTAGAAAATCATCTCTTCAAAACATCCTTGGCAAAACATTACAGGAAGAGGAAATGGAAAATAACAATGAAAACCAACAGTGGGAGGTAGTACACTAAAGGGGGGGGGATAATCAAAGAGGAAAACAAACCATGTTTAGTAACATAAATAAACAAATATGGCTGGAAGAACAACCCATATCTCAATAATAACCCTAAATGTTAATGGCTTAAACTCACCAATTAAGAGACACAGGCTAGTAGAATGGATCACAAAACAAGACCCAACAATATGCTGCCTACAGGAGATGCATTTGATAGGAAAAGACATGCATAGGCTGAAGGTGAAAGGTTGGGAAAAATCATATCACTCATATGGACTTCAGAAACAAGCAGGAGTGTCCATAATCATATCAAATAAAATAGATTTCAAGCCAAAGTTAATCAAAAGGGATAAAGAGGGACACTACATATTGCTTAAGAGAACCATACACCAACAAGACATATCATAAATATATATGCCCCAAACAATGGTGCAGCTATGTTCATCAAACAAACTCTTCTCAAGTTCAAGAGTCTAATAGACCACGATAGAATAATCATGGGAGACTTCAACACACCTCTCTCGTCACTGGACAGATCTTCCAAACAAAAGTTGAATAATGAAACTATAGAACTCAATAACACAATTAATAACCTAGACTTAATTGACATATATAGAATATACCACCCAACATCAAGCAGTTACACTTTTTTCTCAGAAGCACATGAATCCTTCTCAAAAATAGATCATATATTATGTCACAGGGTAACTCTTAGACAATATAAAGTAGTAGAGATAATACCATGCATCCTTTCTGATCATAATGGAATGAAACTGAAAATCAACGATAAAAGAAGGAAGGAAAAAGCATACATCACTTGGAGAATGAACAATAGGTTACTGAATGATCAATGGGTTATAGAAGACATCAAGGAGGAAATTAAAAAATTCTTAGAGATAAATTAAAACACAGACACAACATATCGGAATCTATGGGACACATTGAAAGCAGTTCTAAGAGGAAAATTCATTGCTTGGAGTTCATTCCTTAAAAAAAGAAAAAACCAACAAATAAATGATCTCATACTTCATCTCAAAATCCTAGAAAAAGAAGAGCAAAACAACAGCAAAAGAAGTAGAAGGCAAGAAATAATGAAAATCAGAGCTGAAATCAATGAAATCGAAACAAAAGAAACAATTGAAAAAATTGACAAAACTAAAAGTTGGTTCTTTGAAAAAATAAACAAAATCGACAGACCCTTAGCCATGCTAGCGAAGAGAAGAAGAGAGAGAACTCAAATTAGTAGCATACGGGATGAAAAAAGCAATATCACAACAGACACTTCAGAAATACAGAAGATACTCAAAAATTATTTTGAATCCTTATACTCCAATAAAATAGAAGATAGTGAAGGCATAGATAAATTTCTTAAGTCATATGATCTGCCCAGATTGAGTCAGGAGGATATAGACAACCTAAACAGACCAAAATCAATTGAGGAAATAGAAGAAAACATCAAAAGACTACCAACTAAGAAAAGCCCAGGAAAAGATGGGTATACAGCAGAGTTTTACAAAACCTTTAAATAGGAACTAATACCAATACTTTTCAAGCTACTTCAGGAAATAGAAAAAGAGGGAGAACTTCCAAATTCATTCTACAAGGCCAACATCACCCTGATACCTAAACCAGATAAAGACACTTCAAAGAAAGGAAACTACAGACCAATATCTCTAATGAACCTAGATGCAAAAATCCTCAATAAAATTCTGGCAAGTCGGATACAAAAACATATCAAAAAAATTGTGCACCATGATCAAGTAGGATTCATACCGGGGATGCAAGGCTGGTTCAATACACGGAAATCAATAAATGTTATTCACCACATCAATCGACTTAAAAATAAGAACCATATGATCATCTCGATAGATGAGGAAAAAGCATTCGACAAAGTACAGCATCACTTTATGTTCAAAACTCTTGAAAAACTAGGGATAACAGGAACATATCTCAATATTGTAAAAGAAATCTATGCTAAGCCTCAGGCTAGCATCATTCTGAATGGAGAAAAATTGAAGGCATTCCCTCTAAAATCTGGAACAAGACAGGGATGCCCTCTCTCTCCACTTCTGTACAACATAGTTCTCGAAACACTGGCCAGAGCAATTAGACAGCCGAAAGAAATGAAAGGCATAAAAATAGGAAAAGAAGAACTTAAATTATCACTATTTTCAGGTGACATGATTCTATACATAGCAGACCCAAAAGGGTATACAAAGAAACTGCTAGAGTTAATAAACAAATTCAGCAAAGGGGCAGGATATAAAATCAACACGCATAAATCAAAGGCATCCCTGTATTTCAGCGACAAATCCTCTGAAATGGAAATGAGGACGACCACTCCAATCACAATATCTTCAAAAAAAAATAAAATACTTGGGAATCAACCTAACAAAAGAGGTGAAAGACTTATACAATGAAAACTACAGAACCCTAAAGAGAGAAATAGAAGAAGATCTTAGAAGATGGAAAAATATACCCTGTTCATGGATAGGCAGAACTAACATCATCAAAATGGCAATATTACCAAAAGTTCTCTATAGATTTAATGCAATGCCAATCAAAATCCCAACGGCATTTCTTGTAGAAAAAAAGAAAGCAATCATGAAATTCATATGGAAAAATAAAAGACCCAGAGTAGCAAAAACAATGCTAAGCAGGAAGTGTGAATCAGGCGGTATAGCGATACCAGACTTCAAACTATACTACAGAGCAATAGTAACAAAAACAGCATGGTACTGGTACCAAAACAGGCGGGTGGACCAATGGTACAGAATAGAGGACACAAAAACCAACCCACAAAACTACAACTATCTTATATTTGATAAAGGGGCTAAAAGCATGCAATGGAGGAAGGATAGCATCTTCAACAAATGGTGCTGGGAAAACTGAAAATCCATATGCAACAAAATGAAACTGAATCCCTTTCTCTCGCCATGCACAAAAGTTAATTCAAAATGGATCAAGGAGCTTGATATCAAATCAGAGACACGCCGTCTGATAGAAGAAAAAGTTGGCTATGATCTACATACGGTGGGGTCGGGCTCCAAATTCCTCAATAGGACACCCATAGCACAAAAGTTAATAACTAGAATCAACAAATGGGACTTACTCAAACTAAAAAGTTTCTTCTCAGCAAAAGAAACAATAAGAGAGGTAAATAGGGAGCCTACATCCTGGGAACAAATCTTTAACCCTCACACTTCAGATAGAGCCCTAATATCCAGAGTATACAAAGAACTCCAAAAATTAGAAAATAAGAGAACAAACAACCCAATCAACAAATGGGCCAAGGACCTGAACAGACACTTCTCAGAGGAGGACATACAGTCAATCAACATGTACATGAAAAAATGCTCACCATCTCTGGCAGTCAGAGAAATGCAAATCAAAACCACCCTAAGATACCATCTCACTCCAGTAAGATTGGCAGCCATTATGAAGTCAAACAACAACAAGTGCTGGTGAGGATGTGGGGAAAAGGGTACACTTGTACATTGCTGGTGGGACTACAAATTGGTGCAGCCAATTTGGAAAGCAGTATGGAGATTTCTTGGAAAGCTGGGAATGGAGCCACCATTTGACCCAGCTATTCCCCTTCTCAGTCTATTCCCTAAAGAACTAAAAAGAGCATGCTACAGGGACACTGCTACATCCATGTTCATAGCAGCACAATTCACAATAGCAAGACTGTGGAACCAACCTAGATGCCCTTCAATAGACGAATGGGTTAAAAAAAATGTGGCATTTATACACAATGGAGTATTACTCTGCATTAAAAAATGACAAAATCATAGAATTTGCAGGGAAATGGATGGCATTAGAGCAGATTATGTTAAGTGAAGCTAGCCAATCCCTAAAAAACAAATGCCAAATGTCTTCTTTGATATAAGGAGAGTAACTAAGAACAGAGTAGGGATGAAGAGCAGGAGAAGAAGATTAACATTAAACAGGGATGAGAGGTGGGAGGGAAAGGGAGAGTGAAGGGAAATTGCATGGAAATGGAAGAAGACCCTCAGGGTTATACAAAAGTACATACAAGAGGAAGTGAGAGGAAAGGGAAAAATAATACAAGGGGGAGAAGTGAATGACAGTAGAGGGGGAAGAGAGAGAAGATGGGAGGGGAGGGGAGGGGATGGGGGATAGTAGAGGATAGGAAATGCAGCAGAACACAACAGACACTAGTATGGCAATATGTAAATCTTTGGATGTGTAACTGATGTGATTCTGCAATCTGTATATGGGGTAAAAATGGGAGTTCATAACCCACTTGAATCAAAGTGTGAAATATGATATGTCAAGAACTATGTAATGTTTTGAACAACCAACAATAAAAAAATAAAACAAATAAATAAATAAATAAATAACAGATTTTCCCTGTTGTAGAGGTGCTGTTTCCCCA